>NC_084978.1:31763892-31821392 GCF_963691925.1 Scomber scombrus
CTTTAACTTATTTAGTATTGGTTAAGCTCTGAAAAACTGCTGGATCCTACACTTCCCATAATGCAACTCAATTGCATCTTTTCAATAGACCTCCACTTCCGGACCCCCAGTTTGTATCTTTTTACAAATGTTGTCTCTAAGCACACAAAAGATTATTGTTATCGATATTAGATTTATTATATATTATTATATTCAATATTTGATTCATATTCTAAAACCTTTTACATTTTCTTAGAATTGACAATGTTCCTGTATGTTAGGGAATGTTCCATATTTAAGGTCAAGCATGGGCCTTGAGGTCACAGTAAAGGCAGCACTGAGACATGCTCTCTCTCTCCTTGAGACAGTGAAGGTAACTGTCTGTGGTGTTTTGGGGAAAGAAGGAGTCACTTTGATAACAGTGGTGCAGCATTGCTATGGTAACCAAGGTCAGAGGATATGACTGTCTGACTCCCTAAACCCACAGATGGGTAACTGTGTTTCCTTGTTTGTAGAATAATGAACCAATAGGATAATTCCATTTCTGTAGATGCATTGAGTATGACCATTTATGGGCATAGAGTATTCATGGTACTATATGTGAATGTTTAAAGACGATCCACAGAGGACAGTGTTCTCAGAATCATGGTGACATCATACATCAGAAGGTGTATTGATAATACTTTGATTCTCCTCGGCCGAGCTTCAATAAACATTTACAGCATCCTGGACTCCTGAGCACTTTCTGCACTGATGAAGTTTAACCACTGACAAACTAATTCTCCATAACACTGTAGAGCCACAAACTACATTGTACAGCTGTTTTCCCTGGCTGATTGTGGACTTATACAGTGACTTTGACAAGTAAACTTCAGTGTACTGTCCCTTTAAATGACCTAAACTGTACACTGCATGAAGTCTTTGTTAAAGCTGCTCCAGGTTATCCTGACTGATACTTTCCGGCCTGCATGCTGTTTGTCTACACAGTCTGTGTTTCTGCTGCTGAAAACATAAATAGTTGTAGTCACAGTGAATAACATAAGTGTTCAGAGACTTATTTGATTGAATTGGCATCTCAGGCTGTGAGGTTCAAAACAAGCTTTTCTCTGTTTAGCCAGCAAAAAAAAAAAAAAAACAGAAAACAGCTGCTCTCACAATATAGATGAACCAGCGGCGAGATGTTTTGGGGTGCGAGGAGTGTTGTCTGGATATTAATTACATATTCCAAGTCTTTAAAACCAGCTGAGACTCCAGAGTCAGAGCCTTGTGGGAGGGATGCACAGTCAGATTCCTGCCAAAACACCCAAATCACACAGAGCTGAGCTATTTCTATTATTCAGCTTCTCCCTGTGTTATTGTTCTGCTCCCTCTGTAGAATTATCAGCCCAGAATTGTTAGCTGGTGCTTTTTTGCATTATTTTTCATTCATTTGGATATTTGTGTCATAATGAGCTTAAGTAGTCTGGAATTAGTGAGGGAGGGCTGTTTGTTAAATGATCTCCATGCCCCCAGGGGCATAGACCTAAATCTATTTGACATGGGCTTAGAGCTTGTAAGCCTATTATTCCCATCTGATTCAAAAACACCACATTGTGTTTGCAATGGTTAAATTGATTGCATTCAGTCCTCATTCTACCTACCAGTCCCTCCAGACCCATACACATAAATAAAAACACACACACTTCAAATGCATAAGTGTGTGTGGTAGAGGTTTGCATTGTGTTTTCTCATACACTCATACACACACACACACACACACACACAGACACACACATACACACATAGAGCCAGTACCTGTGGTCTGCACTGACTCACATTGTCACTCAGAGAGCAGAGCGCAGTCTAAGCCGCAGATGAAAGAGCATTATTTGCTTCGCTGTGATTGGCTCTCTTGGGCGGAACAATCATGGCTTTTTTTCCCCTCATTCCTTTTTTTTTTTTTTTTCAAATGTTGAAATGAAATCTGAATTGGAATAAATGGAAAGACGGGAAAGAGACAAAAAAATGCCTGTGTGCGATAACACAAATGCCATGAAGCCAGAGAGGCTGTGTTGTTGTCTCCTCAGTCCCACTGATGGACACACTGAGGCCCAAACAGCTGATGAGCAGCCCAACTACACACGCCAGAATTTGGGAATTCAAAAGGCGGGGGGGGGGGGGGTTGGAGACTCAGCTGAAAAAGGACTGAAAATCAACAGAAATTGACTCCCTTGAAGTCAGTACAGTTGAGTATAATGGAGAAAAAGCTCAAAAGATGGGACGCTTAGGCGGCTGGAATAACCATACAGCTGTATAGTCACTGCTTCTATCATGTTCTGAAATGTTTTATAGGGATATTCAGTGCAGAGTCAGTACTGCACTTCCATGAACAGGCACATACTCAGGGACCCACAAAAGATGATTTAAAAAGGAATGATTCCAAAAACTCTGCATCCAACTTTTTCCACTACAATGCTATCAAACTATTAGGCCTCTTTCATTAAACTACCTGTGCCTCCTACACGCTCACATCTTTCAAACACCAGACCTTGTGTTTGTAACACAGGCTTTCTGCCCTTGATAGTTTCTGAGGGACCGAGAAGGTCAGGCACAAGAGACCCAGTGCAATTTAAAGTTTATATATAGCTGAATGTCAGTGTCAAAGACAATCACTTTAACTCAAATGTAACACGTTTAACAGGCAAAATAATGCAGCTTTCTGGACTCATATAAGAACAGAGGTCACAAGCAGAAATTCAACTAAAAGCCTGAGTGATGAACACATGAAGACCGAGAAAGAGACAAAGAGGGAACATTTATACATCTCTGACGAGACAAGTAAATATGCTTTATATGAAACTAACGTCAACAGATGACATTAACACAAACTGTAGTTTCCACAGTATTACGTAGATCTGTCTGGTTTATACTGAATAACACCTATGAAGTTATGACTTATGAATTGAGCTCCTCAATCAATCCTGATGAGTCAGTTCTGACCAGTCAGCTCACCTGCAGGAGGGTGAACACCCTGCTCTCTGTCTACTGTGACCTGTGACCACATCAGAACAAACAAACAGTACAACAAGTAGAGCAGCAGAGAGATCTCAACTCATTACTAATGATAAATCATGTATGTCTGAAACACTGTGTCACAGTTTAAATAGAAAATTATGACCTAATGATGAGAAGAAGGTAAAATGAACCTGTGCACATCAGAGACATGTGACCGGGAATTCACATAGTATCTAGCAGACTTTCAGTGTTGCTTGTGCTCTGCTCTCTTCTGTCTTTATCTTGCAAATGACTCCAAGATTGACTCTGTTTTCTAGCAGATTCTAATGGAGCCTTCATATTGCATTTTTGGTAAACTCTCCACAACACTGCATGTAACTCCCCCCAAGCTCATCAGAGCCTGCAGGGGCCCCACTCAGGGGAGGATGTCATTTTGGCTCTTGTCTCAGCAGCGGCTGATCAGCCTCAGCCAGATAAATGGCCCTGCTGTGCAACTGTGAGATCCGCCTGTTATGCAACCCAACATGAATATTTAATCACTGGCTCTCTGCAAACACAGAGGAGTCAGGATGTTTGGCCTCGGAGGACAAATGTAAGAAACCTGAGGATGACATGGGAAGCCACAGCCATGCCAGCACTGATTTGCAGGAGGCTGTATTTGCTGTGAGCTGTGGTCAGCCTGAGATCAATATGGAGGTAAATAATTCATAGAATAAACAGGAAATATGGGAGGTTACTAAAGGGACTATGCAGCTTTTCTCCTTAAGGAAGTAAGCTTATTGTCTGTCCTGACCTCCTCCCCCTCATTTGGCCAAATTTCCATTCCAACACCTGACACTCATCTTGATGAGCTGTCATCTATCCTGAGGCTGAGTGAGCAGCATCTGTACAGCTCAGGCAGCAGACGGCCAACAGAACTGATCTGCAATAAAAAAAAAAACTCAGCGCTGACATGGAGCACGTTGTTCAACTTTTACTTTATCTGTTCTTTCTTTTCTTCACTGCATTCCTTGTCATCGATGCCATGATGTCCCTGCACTGTGTTGCTTAGCTTCACCTGCTCAGCACAGTGTCTGGCAGCTTCTTTTAAACTTACTTCCATTTATATTATGTTTTTTTAAAATATATTTCTGTTGATGTTTCAGATCTTTCCTCTGATCTTTCCTCTGACCTTTCCATGTTTTAAAAAGCACTTTGCTACAATGTGCTAAAAAGAGACCGTTATTTATATTAAATTACAGTATTTAAGGTTTACTTCTCCTTTAAGTTCAACTGTGCAGTATATATATTCTGCCCTTAAATCTGTGCCATAACAATCTCAACTCAGGTATATTATCACTCAACATCAATATTATTTATTTACTTTTGTATATAATGCCACTATTATTTACTATATTTTTACTACTATTGTTTTTTTTATTGCTATAGTATCATTAATTGTTCTTTATTGTTTTTATTGACACTTTTTCACTGTCCACTTTGCTGCTGCTATATTGTAAATTTCCCCATCTAGGGACTAATAAAGGAATATCTTATCTTATCTTTGTGCCTTTTTGTCACTGTGTGTATAACATTTAGCAATATATGGACTTTGAAACAGGTTGTATGTTTACAATACAGTCAGTGAAACCAGCGAATCTGTATTATATTATATGTATATTATATGTTGGCCTACCTTTTCTCCACTAAACCACTCTTAAAAGGATTATCCATCACTGGCAATGATTAAGGAACATTACAAAAGGAGGTTGTCTACAGTCTACACTACAGCCATGCCAGCAGCCAGGTGTGCTGGAAGAAGCTTTCAGTAGAGGGGGCTGAAAACTGAATGTAAAAAAGTGTGATGTCACATTATCATGTTACGCTATTATTACTATTATTATTACATGCATATACACTTTTTACTGTGCAGGTGTACAATCTACACAAACGTTCACATTATTTGACAGTATGAGTGCACAAAAACGTGATTTAACCATCTGTCCCGTGCTGTTACTGTACATCACAAATGTTACACACTGTTTTCAATAAAGTCATGTCATTACATTCTTGTGATCTCAGGAACCTGATTAATGTACCATTTAAAAGTCAATCATGGTGTCGCCATGTAGAACTTTGTAATAGCCCTGCACAGATGCATTGTGGGAACCAGTGTTAATAAACATGTTTAGCAGAAATATGGTTAAAAAAGGCTAAATAACCGTACTCAAGCACGGTACACTTGCACTCACACTAGCCAAATAATCCGGATTTTAGGGGGCAAACGTGCTTGGGCAGTGGAGACTTCCTCCTGGGATGTCTACAAAATGTCATGATAATCTATCAAGAGTTTGTAAGGATATAACCATCACTGCTAACATGGATGAAAACAATATAAGGAAAGGAACAATAAATATGGTAAAAGAATAAAAAATAGAAAAAGAAAAGTCTATTGAACACTATGATACATTTAGGAAAACAAAAAGTTGTCTAAACCAACATCCCAGAGGGGGCCCTAGTTTGAATGTGTCACATCCAATACATCTTGTGGGTGTTTTTAAGCAACACCTTTTGTCTGTAGGGAGGACGTGTTCATTTCCTAAATATCTGCAGGTGGCTCCTCATTGGTTCATCAGATTTACGCTGCACATTTCATCCCTAAAGGTTCGAGGCTTTGGTGCGTTCTGGCAATGATTTCACTATAATAAGCAGACACCTGTCCTCTGACCTCAGAGCATTCTTATTAGAGGACCCTCACATCCAAGACTTGGCAGGTCCACAGTCCTCCCAGGATGAAGAAACTGGCAAAAAACAAAATGCAGATGAGGTGTCCTCTCAGTCCACATGATGAAGATATTTCAGCAGGCGTCTTGGCCTGGAGCCTCTCTCCATCTTTGTTAAATGAGTCCCTCCGCCAAAGTTTTATTAATTGGTGAAAGGAGGAGGAGAACTCTTTTTGACGACTTACTATGAAGTTGGGTCTGAGGTATTTTTTCTCATTTTTCAGCCACCGCTCAGTGATTGTGCCACACAACATTAATAATGCTAATTAAGCATTTTGACAGTTAATTTAAGATAATTAATACAAATACTAATATTAGATGGCATACAATTGGAGCCAGGCAGAGTGAAACCAAATACCTCTTCACACATGCCAAAAGCCTTTAAGCGGAGCAGAGGGGGAAGGGGGGGATGTGTGTGTGTTTGAGGAAGGGGGGGCAGTCAGCACCAAAATACCTGCGTAGATCTATATTTCACAACTGGGCTGTCAGAATTTTAAATGACTTCTAAAATCACTGCAATTTTTCTGCACAGGAAGATCCAGCTGTCAGGACCGCTTCCTCGCTGCTCCTCTTGGAGGTACCCAGCGCCGCCTTTGAAGATTTTCTCTTTTCTGATTCCAAAAGTTGATTAAAATCTGCCCATTAGGTCTGTTTATAACTCTGCACTTTTTCATCTCCTCCAACCTTAATGAGCAAACTGCCTTTTTCTCCATATAGAAATACAAAAAGCCTTTAAAAAATGATGGTCAAGTCGCTTTGCTCGAGAGCTATAACAGGCAGTCCAGATGGTCCATTTGCAGTGCGGGAAGACGCCTTGGCTCGCCGAAGACAGAGGGGCAATAAGTCACTGTCGCCGCCTTAACTACCAAACACATTACCTCTGAAGTATATGCCATTTGGAGTGCCAGGCTCATTTTTAACATCTCCAAGGCCGCTTAGCTTGATCCCCTTCGCTGAAAAAGTCCAAAAGATTAACATAGTGGGCTCTGTGAATAGTCACTCTCCTGCAGTCGATATAGCTTAGCTTATCTCAGGAGTGTTGTTTGCTAGGAGCCCCCGGAGCTATTGGAAGCACTGAGCTCCTTTTTCACAGCCGGGGCAGACAGAGAGGCTGTAATAGATGGTGATTGCTGTCTAAATAAAGACTACACATACAAGCAGAAGAGGGCAGACAAAGTAAATCAGAGCTGCTTGTTTTCCTGGGAAGAGGTCATTAGGTATAAGATGCCAGGGCTCAATTAAGAACATAACGGCACATAGCACATCTAAACTCTGCAACCTTACATGAGGAGCATGCATTAACAATACAGGCAGGGGCCAATGTGATCTAAGCACCATCGGGCACTTGTAAAACCTCTGCCTTACTGTGCACTACTTCCCCTGATGGGTATTGAACTCAGGATTGAAAATTGTCTTATTTATCTCCTCCTGACCTCCTCCCCAGACACTTGTCTTAACCTTCGCACACTGTCTTAATTGAATAAGCAGGAGAGGAGTGTGCACGCGCGTGTGTGTATTAGCTGGCTGGCTGCATGCATGGCAGTAGGTAGGTAGAGTTTATTATCAGTCTCAGGCGCTGTCCCGCTGCGGTTAGTGTTTCCTTAATGAGGCTGGAGAGCAGCGCGGGCCAAAGCTCGTTAGCCAGGCCCCAGGGTTAATGTGTGATAGAGTGTCTGGCCAGCCCACTGGTAAACAAAAGAAACCTTAACCAGGAGGGGTCATGCGTGTCCGAGCATTTTTGTTTTCTGACGTGACACAGACACTGTACTGATTTCCAGTGCCGGACCAAAAAAAAACAGAATCATAAGAGGCTGTAAAGAAAGTAAACAGTGGAACAACCCACAAACAAACAGTCAAAATGACAGATTGCTAACATTACACTTGGTTTGTTAAAGAGCACACAAGCAGCACAAAACAATTAAGAGCAAAAGTGTAGATTTTCAACGAGCTTGTCAACTTAGAAAAATTGTCCACTGTTCAACAGCCAATCAAATATCTACGCTTGCTTACCTCCACGTGACTGTGAAGGAGGATGGTCACAGCTGTTTAAAGCTTATTTAAAGTTATTTATTCTGTGTAATTGCCACCATCAGGGTATTTTTTTTTTGTATTCTCACGCATGTGGATAAAGTAAATGTGTGAGAAACAAGTATTTTGTTCAGCTTTAGTGAACCTTGACTTTCCAAATATGCTCCAATGACCAACGACAACCATCTAGAAACATGTCTGAAACAGAAGAAGTGAAGCTATCATAGCCGATTAGCGGTGTCACACCCTCCACTTTAATAGAGCCTTGCTCTTCTGCAATAATAACTGTTCCACATAACAGGTGTGGTTTTCAAGCAGATGTGAGACAAGAGTCCATGTTAACAATACATCTATTAAAGAAACTTAAACGTTATGTCTGGTTAACTGAGCTACCTGTCATGCTAACCCACATTTAGCAAGCTAGCTAGCTGACAGCATTTCAGATATTCTACAGTGCAACACATAATGGAAATACATGCTCAAAGAAGATTCAAAAGATAGGGAAAGCTTCCATGGAAAAATCATTATTTGAAAGTTAAGTTCTTGGAAAAAACACTTTCACTGGCTATTTGCATGACAATTGAAACTGACAGCAGTCAGGTGTCATTGGTTGATTTTTATCTGTAGCTGTGATAAGTACTGATGATGCAATGTGGCTCCTTCCAGAATGTTATATTATTGGATATATTGCAGCATTAATACTGATGTATTAATATGTAAGCAGCATTTAAGTATATTAGAGTAAATTCTACTTTCCACCACTGGCTGGTACAGCTATAAGCTCAGGTCAGGGAACCCAGAGCCCCCAAATCATTAAATCCACTCTTGGTTTTTTAGATTTTGCTGCATTATAAAAAGTTGAACCAAAGCTGTGAAAATAAATTATTTGCTATCTGAAAGTTTTGTATCTTTATTAAACCAGTGGTGTTCAACCTACCTGAGGGTTGGATCTCCCAAGTGGCCACAAGATAAATCTGAGGAAAAAACAAATATATGCTCTTCAAAGTTATTTCTTTTTTTTTTTTTTTTTTTTTACTCTTTTCCAATCTTGTGAAATACTGGTAATTTTGACCTCTTCAGGACCCCAAACAACACAAATCCTCCAAATAAAACAACCAGTAGAACACATAAGCAGCATATCAGCAGTAACTGTCAAGACATCATCTGTCTGTGCTTTCCAAAAATGACTTAAAAAATAATGATATTTTATGATGTGACAAGATGATGGTTCAGATTAAAATGACTTTGTTAAGATTAGAGAAACGTGGTGTGAGTTAAAGTTTCCTCAACGCTGGTGTGGGTTATTACTTAGGCCACGTTTATTGTCATGGCTACAATAACAAGGACAGGGTTAAGGTTAAGGGATGATCCTTGTTACACTTTTTTTTTTAAAGCTTACAGTTGGAAACAAGAAGTCGAGTGTTGGATTAATGCCTCCATCCATCTGTCAACTTCTATAGACATCATCTAAAAACTGTACCACTGCTACGGGTCATAATTACTACTTACTACTACTAGATGGCATCTGTCACTCAAATGTAATATCATATGTCATCTTTTGGCAACTGACATTATGACCTATTTTGTAATTTTTTCTTAAAAGGACAGTCTCAAAAAACAACAATAGCTTCCTTATCTGTACACATTTCTCAAAATGTGCTGCTTTCAGCTGTATTGAAATCTCTTCACATCATATAATTCTCCAAAATGACCACTGCTTTTTTCATTCCTGTGTTCTCGTGTGTAATGTTAATATTCTGAAAGCCAGATATGTGATTGGTGAAAAGTTGCGCTGGTTTAATTCGAGTCTCTCCAGCCCATCATACAGCACTTGACTTTTAAGACTGCTGTGACTTTGCTGTGGAGTCCTTCTCTTTGACTTTGCCTCTTGGTGTATAAGTTAAGGGGAGGAGAAGGCGGCAGGCTGCACTGCTGTGCATTCGTGCGGGAAACGAAGTGAACGAAGTGTTATATTTTCCATCACCCTCTCCCTCCCCACTACTTCTTGCCCTATCTCCCCTCCTCTCTCTCTCTCTGTGTCTCTGTCACTCTGTCTCTCGATCGACCTCCCACTCTAACCCCTGAGGAGTGTGTGGAGGCGGTCTCTGCAGGTCCGGGGTGCCTGTGTCCTTGGCTGAAGGTCTGTGGTGGGGCTTGTTTTACTCAGACTTCAGGGAAATCCTTCCACTGCTCTAGCAGCCTCAGGCTTTTTCAAGTGGCCTTGGGCTGCTGATGGAGACTTTATTAACACCCCCACCCCCTTCCTGCCCCCACCTACTCACCCTCACTGCCTGCCATATGGCTCCCATCTCAGTGCATGACTGCTCCCCTAAGCTCCTCTGACCTCTTCTGCTCTAACATCGCCTTCCATCCTTTCTGTGGAACCCCTCAGATTTTCCAGCTCCAGCTAAGGACCCATGGTCCTGCTTTTCCTCTTCACAGCTCGGCCCCCAGGTGTCCTGGGTGACTGCAGAGGTTCATTACAGCCTAAATCCAGGCCAAACCTTCCCCCATAAGCATCTTAAACATCCATTAATGTGATTCATCATCATAATGGAATTGCTTGTCAGCTATATGGTAATGATTTGTAAGCAATAAAGTCACATGCTGCTTTTTAGCAACTGGGCTAATTTCCCTAGTATCAATTAGCAGGGTATTACAGTGTTTTTTGCTGAAGTGATTTTAATTAATATTGCCATAGATGAAATCAATAAAAGTGTTGCTGTGGAAGGCAGAGCCACAGCCGCTATTGGTGAGAAGGCAGTGAGTAAGTTGAGCACTTTCTCTGGAACATCACAGCACAGATTGTGTGTGGGGTGTCGTGTCTCAGGCAAACTGTACCCACACCTTGCACTGGTGTGTGACACACACACACACACACACACACACACACACACAGACGCACACATCACCTTGTGACAACATTACTTGCTCAACTTAAAACTTAACTTTCACCATAAACTGTGAGTGTGTCAGCCTAAGGGTTAGGATCATTTTAAAAGCAGGATATTGACGTGTTGATATACTGTATGTTGAGAACACTGCTGTCATGTTGAAAGAATAAAAACATCTATCATGCCATGGGTCTATTTGAACTGCACTTTTTAAATACCCCCACAAACAGGCAAGCAATCAATTCATATCAATCAAACTTTTATTACAGCTTGTCAAAGAATTCAGAAAAAGAAACATACATCATTTGATGTCTACTACTATTACTTTTCCTTTCTCACAAACTGTGATATGTTTAGTTATTCTATTAACGTCACACAGAGGTGTTCACTTTCTGCATCAGTCCCATATATTCTTTCTCTGGAAAAGTCCACTCACACTCACTGTAGATATGGTGTTTGTTAATCCTCTCTTTTATATCATGCTCCATATAAGTTAGTGTTTTAAGTGTTTCCTTACTGTACATGTATTTCTTGCTTTGGGCGCATGCAGCTGGTTTCACTGTCCTGTAATTATACTCCTGCAGAGATACAGTTTAAAATGTGTGTTATATGGGTAATCATGGGTCACAGAGGCTCACAGAGGGGCTGTTGCACACACCTCTTTAGACTCAACAGCAGGTTTTGAGGACCTGAGTTTTAAGCAATCTGATTGGCTGATCCAGCTGCTATCAGTACGCAGTTGCAGAAACAAACTAAAAAATCTAAAAATGCTATACAAGCTGTGCTGAATATAACATACGTTTTCAGCCTTCACTCCAATCTGTTAGCTTCTGTCTTTGGCTGAAGCTGTTGCAGCACAGACACAAAAGTGTGAGACAGCAGATTTTGACAGACCAATCAGAACCAGTCAACACAATAAATCCAGTCATAACAACAATACAATATGCATCATAACTATTTACCTACATAAAAGCATCCAGGTTTAATTGTACATCAGACATCAGACATCAGTTCAGTACCAACACATCAGTGTCAGCACATTTTACACTAAAGGTCATGATCATAAATGAGGAAATGTCAAAAAGGTAATCAGTATTTCAGACAACACAAAAGTCAAATTGACCAGCAAGTAATAGGTCTAAAGGGTTATTATAATGATAAATATGAAAATTGAAATTCTTTAAAAATAATATAAAATGTTTGTGAAAGTTAATCTGATTTCATCGTGTACAAACTGGAGCTTCACACCTTTGACCAATAATGTATTTTAATCATATACTGATACTTGCAGTGTGATAACGTTCATATATTTGGTAAACACAAACACAACATAGTAACCAGTACGTTGCTGTTTGATTCATGTGTTGCAGCCTCACTTGTTGTTGTTCTGTATTATTCCTGTTTTCATTTATCTTTTTTTGTTTCCTTGTGGTTTAGTCAAATTTAAAGGGTTAAAATGTGAAAATAAACACATTAATACTTTGCACACATTCTTTTTTTGTGGACCCAGCAAAAATTGTCTGCTTTTAATACATTTTGAGAGAATATATTAAAGGATTATGGCAAAAATGTCTAAGTGGTGTAACCATAAAAACTTGAACCAAAATATTACACTTGCTTAAAAACACTAAAATTCTCAATAAGTTCAGTTCAGTTGCTTTTATAGTAATATAAAACACCATATCAACTAGTTTGCAATCTTACATTATCACTCTTTCATATTAAATAAAGGTTAATGGAATACAGTTGTTCCAAATATTAAATATCATTTGGGGAATCATGTCAAGTCACATGTCACACATGAAGTGTCTTGTAGTGTAACCACCATTTAAGAGGCCATTTTGTTAAAACTGTGAGGAAGACCATTTAACAGGAAGTGGTTTTACAGAGAAGGACCCCTGATGATCATGACTGCTGCCTGACTAAGTTAGAAGCTCTTAACAATTACTCATAAACTGATGTTTTTTGGACCTGGACTTGGACTTGGACTTTTGGACTTTGGACAAATGGTGTAACCCTAGAATAACTTTGTTAATTCACATAAGAAATCATTGAAGTGAATATTTACTTTAAGAATGACATTTCAAATATTGAGACCAAAGCCATGTGCTTACACAGGTGTCAAATTTGATTTAAAAATCTAAATTCTGCTAGAGGACAATTTAGTCAAACATTAATAGTTTATGATGCTAATCAAATATGTTTGTATGTAGAAAATGGTGCAAATGACATAAAACTAAGATAAACACAAAACATACATATTAACAAACCTGATGCTGCTTTAAAAACTTTTTTCAAGACCTTTTTGAATTGCTCATCTTGCTGACCCTTCACTGACCCTTATATGAAATATAAATTCCGGGATGTGTGGTCTCCTGTGAGATTACTTCCACATCTTCCTGGTCACCACCTGAAGCACCTCACTGGAGACTGGAGAAGCACCCAGTCCAGCTCACCAATCCAACAGACCCAGTTATATATTCCCAGCCAAGAAATGAGTCAGGGTGGCTGTGATTTGATGTGAGCAGCTGTACACAACTGTGTAATCTGTGTAATTTGTACTAGAAAGTGTAAAGTCAGTGTATGGGGTAGATTTCACTGTTTAATTGAGGTACTAGCAGGCCCTGACAGTGAGTCAGACACTTTGCTGTCTGTGTGTTAAGGTTTTTGGTACAGGTAAAAGCAGGACAGCTTGGTTCAGGTTTTATTTGTGGTTTCTTTGATTAGAAGACAGGTGCAGGTCTCAGTTCTAAGGCAGGAGCTATCTTGTGGTTATATGTATTTACTTGATTTAAGCAGCACCCTAAGGCTCCTTTGTAGTTCACTTCTTTTATTTATTTTATTTGTGCACTTAAGTCAACTGCAACCAATCATTGAAATATATAACTTCTACTTCCATCTGGTTTTATGAATGAAGAGAGTTCTCTCTTCATTTGTGTGCGAGTGAGCCGGTTCTGGCCCACGGGCCGCATGTTTGACACCCCTGCTCTAAGGAGTCAGATGTTCAGTTTTTCCAGTAAGTAAATTTTTTTTATTGGTTTGAAGCCTGTTTTCAAAAATAAACATTAGCATTATCACAGCTAAGCATAGACTGTAAATGCACCATGCTAACCAAGCTAGCAGCTAGTATTAGGGTGAGCTACACCCTCTCTTCTCTGGCTCCAAAAAACCAAGATGGCGACAGTCAATGCATGAAATAAAAAAGACAAGGCCTACATCAATTTCCTTTTGTTCTACTGTCCATCATGAGTCTGATAGTGTCATAGAAGGAATCCTCTCATATAACTTCAAATCTAAAACCCAAATTCTAACCATGAACCACAGTCAATTTCACCTTTGGTTAACTAAACCTACATTCAAGTCTCATTTCAACACTTAAGTCCAAGTCCTCATGTCATCCCATAGATGTGTTAATGGTTAAAGTGACTTCACTTAGAGAAAGTGTCCTCTCTCAGAAGGTGTAAAATCTAAACAGGTTCTCAGAAGGCTACAAGTACAGGAACAGAGTGTCTAAGCACTTAACACTCCCTCTCTCTCCCTCTCTCTCCCTCTCTCACCACACAAGCAGTGATGTAATTGAGTGCAACAGATGTCCTGCTAGCTGCCAGGTGTGTCGTATGTTGAGCAAAGCTCCCATTGAGCAGCCCATAATCAATCAGATTTAGCAGTGTATCCTTCAGAGTACACACACATTTACATCATCTTCCAGCATTTAGACACACACCTGCTGTGTGTGTGCGTTGGTGGTGCATGCGTCTCACCAACTCAATCCAAAGTGTGTGTTCTTCACATGCGTGCAGCTAAAATACCTCGTTGCAGTGACTTTGTTGCATGTTTCGGTTTAATGTGTGCCATGTTGGTGACTCATGCATTTGCCAGCAGCGTTCTCTCAGCACCGGCTGTCTCTGCCACCATTGAGGTAATTGTTTTGACTTAGGTTGTCAGAGGAATGCTGGCTGTGGTTATGTTTATGTCTCTGTGTATCCATAATGTATGTGGAGCAGTTTCTTAAGTATGCGCTCCAGTAATTAAATGCAATTATATGCTGCTGATTGCTGATTTGTAGTGACAGATGATGTGTAATCTGCTCCGATAACACTGCATGCCTCGCCGTACAAATCAATGCAGGCACCAGCTGAGGCTGCACTGAAAATGTTTTCAAAGCAAACAAATGCTGAATCCTTTAGGACCCCTCTGTGTTGCCATACTTTGTGATGTGCTCGCCATAAGCAGCTGAAGTCACGTTCCAGGGCTCCACAGTTTGAACAGGACTCTGAGGTTAACTGAAGGGTCAAGACATAAGAGCCCAACATTCCCGTTCATATTTGACTGGAGAGCTCACTGTTGGCTTCATCATATGTTGGTTTGCTCGGCTAAACTGATGCTTTAGTCTAATAAATGATTCATCTACAGTAGTGACATACGCACATTTGTATGGATTCATTCATTTTTTATTCAGCAGTAGAAAAGTAAGCTGATTCAACATTTTAGCAGCATTAGCTAACGACCTTTTCCATTACAAAAAAGTAGCTACTCAACGTGGGCGGGGTCGTCATAGCACGGCTCCGCGAAACTGCCGTGACTTCGTTTTATACGCGACACAAAACACATAAACAACAGAGGACATGGAGGCAGTGGTGTACTTGCTGCTGTATGAGGCTTTTTATCACACACAAAGCAAGAAAATTGAGCCGTATGGTTGTAACGCTGCTGCCGGTATTTAAAAATGGCGGGTTTGATTCTTGTGTGGGACGGCTCATGACTCTTCCAGAGACAACTCTTCTGACCAATCAGTGGCCGGCAGTCTGTTGACGTCACATTTAGTATCAGCTCGGCTTGCTTTGAACATCACCAGAGCAGGTACTAAAAAAGTACCAGGTACCAGGTACTATCCCTAGTGGAAACGCAAAAAAAACCAAGTTGAGTCGAGTTGAGTCGTGCTGGAACTGTGTAGTGGAAAAGCGCCATATTTCCATTGTCTAACAACAACAAGACCACTTTTTTCCACCCTCTAAATCTGTTTATACAGTATACTTAAATCAAAGATATCAGTCTTGTAATAGTATGTGTTTTTCTTCATGTCAACAAGTTTATATATTATACATATATTGTAATTATTTGGTTTGTTCTCACTTTTATGTAGTCATATTATTTTCTGTAATGTGTAATTTTAGGTGGAGGCTTTACATAAGCCCATTCCGGTTTACTACTTCTCCTTGCTCTGCATATTATCTGTCATTAACTGTCATTTTTTGTGTAAATTTTAACTTCTAACTTCTAACTTAAATAAACTAAAAAAAAGCTGAACTAAACTAAAGTCTTGTGAAGATCCAATCCAACAATAAACTGATCTACTTACAAGTATTGTGTGTTTATCAGTCTGATATATGTTATTCCTCTGTATCATGGAGCATTGTCCTCCATGTTCCTTAATCATTGCCGAAAATAGTCCCCAACAAATGCACTATTTCCTTCTTTTTAAGTAAAGTTTGAGGAAAATTACAATGACCAGCTGTTTGAGGCCTTCAGTAGATGCCAATAGGCTTGGAGCTGAGAGACACAGACAGGTTAGGGAGGTCAACAACATTGCATTTTTTTGATTCACATATGCAATTTGCCTTCACTACATGGCTTAGAATAGCAAAAAAAACTCATATCTGAGGTCAAATGTGCACTGTGCTGTGTGATTCCCTTTTCAATAATCCCTACCTTCCTCTTCTCTTCTTTCCTCTCTAACCTATGTCCTGCTAGCTATATATACAGTATCTCTAAACAAGATCTTCTCAAAGTCCACAGGACTTATTCAGCAACAAGAAATACATTCAAACATCTATGTAAAACTATTAAACTGATTCTCTTCAGTCTTGTGTTCCAGGTCATAATCAGATTTCCAGCAGCTGTACTGTAGCTGCTGCTTCTCAGTGGCTTATGCCGAAATCACAAGTCAAGGCTGACAATTCCCAGCTTCAATATATGCATCTCATGATGTAAGAGGGTTCTACATGGAAACAATAACAGGGTTTAGAGTTTACCTGAACAACACTTTAAAGCACAAAAAGTCCTGTCACTGCAACATCCCTGTTCAAGTGTCCTCTTAATATCCATAAACTGTACATAAAGATGGACATAGCAAGGTCTGATGTAACCCGTCGGTTTTATTGGAGCTAGTTTGAAGCCTAGAGTTGGAGTTTTCTGGTCGTCGCCATCTTTTCTGTTTGGAGCCACGAGCTTCCAAATAAGGAGTGCTACTACTACCTCATACCCTAACTAACACTAGCTCAGCTAGCTATTTAACACAGCAGGTATCAAGTGCTGGAGCCGAGGAGAGAGGCAGGTGAGCCAATTGTTAATCACAGTTGTCAATTAACACCCACATAGCAGACCTCAGAGCTTCTAAAATCTTAAAATCTTATTAACAGAGCACAAATTTCCAAAATGATCACGAGCACACCTATTGGAGGGCCTAAATTAAGAGATTGAGACTATAATGACTCATTGAAAACAATGATTGGCTTTGTATTTCCAAAGGGAAAGTTAGTCATATCAAGTGATATCAAGTATCTGACACATTTACAGTCTTTTTAGCATCAAATTCCCTCTCAGTGTTTCCCTGTTGAGCTGTGGTGAAAAGGGGGACTGAAGTTTCATATTAGCTTCACATCAACTTTTAAATCCATGTTTACACAGAAGGAGGACTGTGGATTTAGTCCTCCATCACTTCCATTGTAAGTGCATTATGAAGAGATCTTCTAATGGTCAGTATGAACAGGAGGAATCATTACAGCAAGAAAAAACCTATTTCATTCATTTGGACTCCTAACTGTTGTTTTGAGACAGACTCAGTCATTTGTGAAACCCTACTTCAACCAATACAACAGATGGAGCCATAAAAATAAATCCCAAGTAAAAACTTTAGTATCTCAGTTGTGTAGCTTTTATCTCACTAAATGTGAGCTAATTGGTTCTTTGAAGTTCACTTCCAAGTAAAATACTGATATTTTGTCTCAGGAGTTTACTTTATTCTTCTTTATTTCTTCAATGTAATCAAAAATAACATTACTGACATGTCTAATAGAAATTAGCACATTATTTAATTATTATATTATTATTTTGTATTACTCATCAGTTGTAGTTCCTCACAGTAGTGTTACGTCCCTCGTTTGAACCATCTCAGACAATCCAGCTTCAAACACTTTAATAAAATCATGTACTGTACATGTGCACCAGGTGTGACATTCAGTTACAGGTAACCTCACCCCAGGGGATGATGGGATCCCTGAGCCACGTGAGAGTGTTTGTGACAAACAGCAGCACTCCACCCTCCACTACAACCCCCCCCCCCCCCCCCCCCCCCCCCCCCCCATCGCTGTGTGTTTATATGTGTGCTGATGCAACACGCTGCAAACACTGATGCCAACTTGCACTCGGACGCCAAAAAAGGACTCCTTGGCCTTTTGAAGAACATCTTCAGGGATGTTTGGAAAGGTGGTTGTGTGTGTGTGTGTGTGTGTGTGTGTGTGTGTGTGTGTGTGTGTGTGTGTGTGTGTGTGTGTGTGTGTGTGTGCGTGTGCGTGTGCGTGTGTGTGTGTGTGTGTGTGTGTGTGTGTGTGTGTGTGGTGATGGTGGGGGAGGGGGGTGTTGTTGGTGTGTATGTTATGAGGGGGAGGGGAGAGTAAGTGAGAGAGTGAACGAAGGGAAGCTCAGGGATCAGAAGTGATTATGCTTGGTGTTATCAGGCCTGCGAGCTGCCTTGCCAAAGCTTACATCATGGTCTTAATGATGGCGAAGAGGAGTACAGGAGTTTATGTCTGTGTGTGTGTGTGTGTGTGTGTGTGTGTGTGTGTGTGTGTGTGTGTGCGTGTGTGTGTGTGTGTGTGTGTGTATGAGAGTGTCTCCCTCTGTGCAGTAACTGTCTTTCTAGCTGCTGATTAGAGTGAAAGTAGAGAGTTGAAAGGTGTGAGCAGAGCGACAAAGACGCTCACGCCACATATCTGAGTGTCTGATGGAAACTGTACAATTGTACGACAGATGTCTCATCTGAGCGTGTGAGCCTGACATGAGTGCAATAAGAATAGCTCTTTAGCCGCAGGCCGGGAACAGGAAAATGCACGCTGCCTTCCCCTCATTTGCCCACCTCCCCTCTCAGAGCTCTCTCAGGTTGCAGTCTGTGTATCAGGGTGTGAAGGAGTGGACAGACTATGTGAACACGCTCCTCCTGGGGGAGCATGATGCAGGTAGAGCTACAGTCAGCCTCAGCCTGCTGCCATCAGCCGAGGCAGCAGAAACAGATCATTGTGTAAGTCCGAAGCTGGCAGAAGACAAGAGCAGACAGCACACAACCTGCTAGTAGATAGATAGATATGTTGTCTGGGTGTCTGAGTGAAGAAGGGAGACGAGCAGCAGGTGTGCTAAGGTTTTATAGTGATAGGGTGAGTGCTACGCTCTGATTGGTTCTGTCTCAGGTGGGGAGGTGGAGCTTCAGACAGGTCAGCAAATAGCAAAGCAAATGTAGCAGTGCCAGCCAGTTGAGACAAAAAGGAAGAATTCTCATGTTTTTCTTTTTATCTTCATTCTAATAACACGAAATGATTAACTTTTTTTTTTAAAGCATTTACAACAAAGACATTCGACTGCAAAGAGGAATGATTAACTATGACTGTAGTTGGATTTAAACATAAGCAGTTTTAAAATAGCATCAATTAAGAGCAGAAATGGTAATGAGGAAATAAGACAGAAATAACGTTTTAACATAAAACACTTCCTTTCGTCCTTTTTAAAAAAAATCAAATCCCCAAAAAAATACAACGAACATTTCTGTAGGAGTCTAACACCTAATACTGCCTGGAGGTAGTATTAGGTGAAAACAAACAACACTAACATAATATTGCAAGTGCCTGATTTCATTTCATGCTCATGGTAAACTAACTTTTTACATTTGCTTATGTATTCCACAGCATTGTTATTTCATTATTATATTTCATTATATATATGTGTGTGTGTGTGTGTGTGTGTGTGTGTGTGTGTGTGTGTGTGTGTGTGTGTGTGTGTGTGTGTGTGTGTGTGTGTGTGTGTGTGTGTGTGTGTGTGTGAGTGCGTGCGTGCGTGCGTGTGTGCGTTTTGTTTTCTGTTATGTTCACTTTGTCTGGAGCCATTTTTGAGCCATAAAAAAGTGTTTTTTTATTGTTATAATTAAGGCTCTTCATTGTCCATTTAGGGTATGTTGGTCATATAATTAACATTATTATATGATGAATGTTGTTTTATAATGATCTCACATCACCCAAATATTTCCTTTAATACACATTTTCAGTGTGATTTCAGACTGATTCATACTGACAGTCATTCAAATAGCAATTAGTGTTTGTTAAAGATACTTAGATTATAAATCAACAGGACCAGCTGATGATTAAACAAAATCATTTCATGACTTCAGACATTCTTTTGAGAAAACAATGATATAGTTAAGATAATAGTATAGATAATAGTATAGATAATAGTATAGATAATAGTATAGATAATAGTATAGATAATAGTATAGATAATAGTATAGATAATAGTATAGATAATAGTATAGATAATAGTATAGATAATAGTATAGATAATAGTATAGATAATAGTTTTAATGAGAGTGTTTCAGTTTTGTATGTAAAATCATTTAATTTGTGTGTGTTTTTCAGTATATGTGACAAAATTGTCCTGTTCCACCTTTAACAAAAACAATGAAGAGTGAACATATTACTCCGGTTTTAGCTGCACTTCACTGGCTCCCAGTGTCTTTTAGAATAGATTTTAAGCTTCTTTTACTGGTTTTTAAAGCTCTGAATGGTTTGGGACCGGCCTACATCACAGACTCGTTTTATAATGAATCACCATATCTCAGGTCATCCACAGCTGCATTTTTAAATACATGCAAGAAACAGGAATTGCAGTTGTCTTTAATTATGCTCCAAAATGATGGAATAGTCTACCCAAAGCTATAAGAGAGTATTAGAGATGTGAGCTCTGTGAAAATGTACTATTTTCTTATTCTGTTTATTTGCTGTTATTTTACTTTATCTTTCTCTGTAAATCACTTTGAGCTACATGCCTTGTATGAAAGGTGATTATAAATAAAGTTGATTATTATTTTTTATTTTTTATTTATTATTATTATTATTATTATTATTATTATTATTATTATTATTATTATTATTGTATGTGTATGTATGAGGAAAAGTATATGTGTATGCATGGTGATTCTGAAAATGTCCCTGACGACCCCCCATAGCCCCATTAATTACGTCTTTCAAGCCCTTATTATTCTCCAGTTATGCTGATGGAATACTGTTTTGTATGAGTGAAGTTTATGCTCTGCTTTCACTGTTTCAAATCCATGAGAAGTGGGGATGAAGGTATGCACAACAGTCAGGAATGATCAAATCCTTCACATGGCAGCTTTCATTTGAAATAACATAATTAAAATAAGTAGTGATCCAACTTTTACACCTGGAAGTGACATATTGATTCTATTCAAATGAATAATTGTATAAAATGAATCATGACTGTATATGTTTGTGTGATTGGATGTAATATCAGGTAATGAACAAATAAACGCGTGTCAGTGTGTGTGTGTGTGTGTGTGTGTGTGTGTGTGTGTGTGTGTGTGTGTGTGTGTGTCAGGAGTGTAGTGTGTGTGTCTACAGCTGCAGGCTGTATGTGTGTATGTTGCACAGAGAATCTGCTGTTTAATTACCTCCAGCGGAAGCACTAGAACATAATTATTCTGTGTTTCAGTGTTTTCCTGCATGATTGGGTTCGCTGGCATTTCAGCAGCAGTGCGCTGCTTCTATCATGATGAATGTGACAGGTGAGGTTGGAGGCCACTTCTGCCTCTGCTGCTATTTGTGCCTGGGTGGATGGATGGGTGGATGCAGTGTGATGCAGGCAGGGTGCTCATCAAGGAAATAAGAACAATGGATTGTGAATTCAGATGGGGAATATGGGAAGATTTAGGATTCAATTTCTTTGTGCTTTGTTGTGTTTGCAGTGCAGCCAAGAGGCAAAACACTATATTAACCTGTGAGAGAGAGAAAAAGACTTTCACTCTAATATTGTGTCTACTTTGACCAACACGGTTTTTATGTCAGCATTTATGTAAACCTTTGAAGCCTTCAGACAAACCTTTCATTTCACTCACTCATTCACAGCTGGGAGCTGTGAAATGTACAACCACAGTCTGACCTGCTGCCTCTCAGCACATTCTCTTCAGGACCTTGCTCAAGGGCACCTCTGTGGTAGTAATGCTATTTCACTATTTATCCTGCCAGTCCAGAGACTGAACAAGAAACCTTCTATACATGAGACCAAGTCTCTAAACTTCCTTAGGCCTTACGTACTGCTAAGTGTATTGACAATGTCAAACCAACCAAAAAAAAGTACATTTTCATGGATATTGTCACTCTTGTTTGTTTTTTTTCTGTTTAAGGGAATTTGATAAGAGCTTCTTTGGGTAGTGTACAGCAAGTATAATGTAGCCATACAAGGGTGTTAGGACAGGGTGCGGACAATACACATGAACTACTAGAGGTTTCAATGTGTACTGTAACCAATAATGTTTTTGTTTTGTTTATCACAAGGGGTCACAAGCCAAATATGTTGGGAACAACTGGTGTAATCTTTATTCTATAAAGTGCAGGATTTCCCTCAGAGTTGACAACTACCTGAACATAGTATTTTAGTATGGTATTTGAGTGAATGTACTTTATCACGTCTGCATCACAACATTCTGATCCAATCAGTAATGATGATGATTAACTCTCATCAATGTTTGAGAATTCAGCGTTTAAGATTTTTCTGAGATGTGCTTTTCATTTATGTTCATAAGACATTAAAACTCTTATTTGAGTCACTAAGGAGATATGTTTAGCTTCAGCAGCACTTTAAGGTAGATGACCCATCCCACTGAATGGTGCAAGCAAGTCCCCTTGACTCCTCAGTCAATATTTCCTGACCTGCAAGATGAACAAATCAATGGTGCTGTGCAGTCTGTGTCTGTGCTTTGCATTCTGTCTGGGCAGAATTCTAGAACATTTTCATGAAAAAAACATGAAAACATGAAGTAGTCAACACCTCTAATGACAAGAGCTGCTCTGATGACGAGCAGCCATCCCAGCCATCATGTTCATTTAAAATGCAACAGGCCTTGCTGATTTCAAACACTTACTGTGATGGTCTATGCCCTTTGAATTTAAGAGAGCCATATATGACATTTGTAGCCCTCAGATCTTAACGGGAGTGTAGCGCTTTGCTTTCAAGATAAAGAAGAGAGCGCCATCCAGTTTATGACTTCAGTACCTCACTTCAGAGACAGATAGGTCTTGTAAATTGGCACCCTAAGGCTTTTACCACAGAACCAGCAAAGCCACTGATATATGTCATGGGGATCTCGCTGGAGCTCCAGTCTGAGTCGACTGGGCCACTGGGTGCAGCAGGAAGGCCATCAAAACAGCCAAACTACCGAATCCAAAATATATTTGTTGTCAGCTATACATACATACAGAAGAAAACAGTTCCTCCAATTCTTTTAGATTATTTTCTGTAGCATCAACCCGATATACCATGCTCACATGTGTGGAGCCCTCAGGCTGGAGTTGATGGGATACAAGAGGAGAAGACCTTTTAAGCTTAGCCTATCAGTACCCCCCACCCCCTTGAGCAATGACCCCATGACCTCTCAGACATTTAACAGGGGGTGAAAGATTCCAGAGAGGAACGGAAGAAAGCGTCTAATTCATCTGAAGAGTGGGAACAGATAGATTGCAGACAGGAAGGCAGGCTGGCAGTGCTTTTTCAGCAAGGTAATGACGCGTGATGTTTTCAGTCTCGTGTGTGTGTGTGTGTGTGTGTGTGTGTGTGTGTGTGTGTGTGTGTGTGTGTGTGTGTGTGTGTGTGTGTGTGTGTGTGTGTGTGTGTGTGTGTGTGTGTGTTTCTGGGTTTTGTGATAACACAGGGAAGGGACTCCATGCAGGCATCCGCATAAAGGAGAACGAGGGAGGGGGGCAAAGAAAGAGCGATAAGAGAGGAGAGGAAATCGAAAATGTGGAGAAAAACAAAACGGGAAGACAGATGTGGAGGCAGTAAAGAATGGAGTGACAAAGCCAGCGCTGAGTGAGACTTTACCAAGTGATGGAGGTAGCAGGAGAGGTGAGCTCAGAGGGAGGTGGAATGTATGGGTACAGACGGAGGGGCTCCTTTACTTCTCGTCTGTCATTAGACCTCCAGCCAGGCCCCCTGCCCTCCCTCACTGTGCCCCAGGAGAGGTGCTTGGGTATGGGCCACTCACACACTGACAGACCTCCTGCCTGGATACTTTATCATCCAGAGCAGGCAGGAGCAGCAGGGAGCAGACAGGGAGGAATGTTCTTCACGGGGAGCATGAATGAGATGCTCCCTCCATCTTTCATTCTTCTACCACTGATAGATTTTCACATCCTGTAAACAATAAAAATAAAATGCAACAAAAGTGGTAGAAAATGTGCCAGTTGATAGTATTTTATTTGCAAACTCACTTTAACTCAAATTTAAATCTCTTCTACATTTATTGAGACATTTATTTTTAGGGCCAAAGCACTAACAGTGTGAAGGCCCTATTGTATCTGAAGGAATTGCTATTTTTCTCGTTCTTCTTGTTCTTCCAAAACACATTTTTGGCGGCCTAAACGTTCCCGAAAACTGCCACAAATGTCAGACCTGGTGAAAAATGTGATCTTTTATGGTTTGTAGAAATGGGCATGGCGAAATGGCTCTACAGCGCCCCCTAGGTATATTTTTTAAAATGAGCCCCACGCTCCAGATTGACGTAGATGAACGGAATTCAATATACATATGAATTATGTCAAGACCACAAGAAAAGTGTCTTGGACCCATACCCTAACTCCAACAGGACATTGACCATTTTGATTTAAATGATTGATTTTACCGCCATTTTTGCTATTTTTTGCCCCGTACTATAACAAACTCCTCCTAGAGATTTAATCCCACCGACCTCAAATTCACTCAGTATCATCTTAAAACCTTGAAGATTAAAAGTGATCAAAATCGTTTACCTCCAGCCACCTGATGGGCGTGGCGGAGCAGCGAATTTCGAGGTTTCACCATAAAACGAGAAGTCCTCATAACTCCAACATACATTGTCCAATCAACCCCAAAGTTCTCACGCATGCTGAATGTCACACCCTGAACACATCTTGGGGTCAATAGCCTGCGCCGTAGCCCGACATGCGCAGGTAAGCGAGGGTCCGTTCTTTGCTGCTTTGCTATTATTATTTTCTTCTGTCTTGGATCATCTGTGTTACAGAATTGTTACCTTACATTAGACAACAATCATGAGGGGATCCTGCTTAGTTATCTTATTTGTCTGGTAGCTCAATCCAAAGATAAAAACTATCATTTACTAAAAAAACACGCTAAACCAGATAGCAAACTATTGCCAAAAAACAGCTAGCAAAACATGTGACTATGTAGGTTTTTTTGGTCATATTGAAAACTAAAGAAGTTTCTTCATTGTTCTTCATTGAACCCATAAAAAACATATTGAAACAACATGATATTCATCTACCATTTAGCTGCAAAACTAAGAAAAATGCTTTGATTCAACACATTCTTATTCTCTAGAAGCTTCAGCTTCATCTCATAGCCTTCTTCAGTGGAATGAGTTCACTCAGTTGTTGGAGATGTTGGATCATGTGACTCAAAATCTGGTGGTTGTTATTTCCATGACAATTGAGCAAACTTCATCTGGTTGATGAAAGCCACCATATGTGGCTGAAAGGGGGCTGCAGGGGCTCTGGAGCCAGAACATGTGCATGGAATTATTTGTAAAACTAGCACACACACACACACACACACACACACACACACACACGCACACACACAAACACATACCAAATTAAATATTGACTGAGAGGGAGGAGGTGAGGTGGAACTTCCCAGAACGGTGTATCAACAAAAGGTCAAAGTAAAGGTCACCTCTGTCTCAATGACACAGACAGCGTCATGTTTTCATGTCTGAATCCACAATTACATCTAAGAAAACGTTCAGTCCCCACACTACAAATCTGTGTTCATGATGTTCTTGTCTGACTTTGCTGTTGAATCACATTAATGCTTGTCAGCGTACAAATATTATTATTATTATTATTATGTAGAAAAGAGAAAAGAAAGGAGAGAATAGGCTGTTGGTTGAATAAATATTTTGAGGGATTGTAGCTGAGCTCTAAATAAAAGCAGATATGTTTATGAAAGCATTACCGATGATTACCTCACGCTGTGGTTAGTTCTTGGCTTCAGGAATGAAAGCAGACAATGGAATGTCCTCACAGAGAATAAGCAATGCAAGTATTTGTGTGTTAGTGTGTTGTGATAGTGGGTGGGTGCAGAGAGTGTGTGTGCAGCTCATCTCTGGTTTGCTCAGACAATAGAATTCTGTTCCAGCCACTGAAATAAATTCACCCCAGTGCCACTGAACTGCACTAAACCCAGCTTTCTAAACCCAAAATCAACCCACACAGATGGATCTTTTTTGGAAAACAGATTGGAAATAATTGCACTTTGCCGAATAAAAAAAAAAAGCAGTTGTCTAAATTAACACGCGAGCACAGAGTGGAGAAACTTTTCTAATTAAACATTCATTAACTTGTTGGCATTTACAGGCGCATGGACAGAGTGCCATCATATTACAATAAAATAAAAAAAACACTTCAAATGAATTCTATTTCCAGACATTTCTAGGGATGTGTTCATAAAACAAACAATCTATATGTGGGTGAGGTCTGCTCACAGGTATATCCACCCCCAGTGACTGTATGACAAATATTTTGAATGGGCTCTGCGGCTGAATCTTATGAAAAAAAGTTTGATTCATATTTTTTGTTAGGACCCAAATCTCTCAAAATATTACATTCATGGTAAACAGAACAAAATGGTGAATATTCTAGCCAGTAGCCCAATTATCAGTAATTACAGACATCTAATGAGTGAACCGGTAACAGGTGGCCAATCCGTTGCTGAGAAGCTCCTCACTGCAAGCTATAATAGGGGAGGGGCTACATGTCAGGGGGAGGGGCTACACAAGACATCGTCAGTAAACACAGCAAGCTAGCAGTATCTACTACCTATAGCAGATAGCAGGGGTACTCAATTAATGTTCACTGAGGTCCAATGAGTGAAAATGTCCTCAAGTGAAGGTCCAGAACATCATAATGTCTGAGTTCTTTTTCAGTAGCTTGAAGTAGCATTGTAGTTCCATCAGCATCTGTGTCTAGTGGCTAGATTGTAGACTGTCAAATAAATACAGTACAATTCATTTATTAGTATTTACACTCAACTGGTGGGATTCAAATCAAAATAAATAAAAAAGAATAAATAGTTTTAAGCGTCACACAACCTCCACGAAGGTTCTGTTCATCCACTCTGTTAACACGCAGCTATGACGCCATTACTTGTAATAGTGATGACGGTGTGGTTTGTGAACGCATCACCACCAGCTGCCTCATCATAGCCTTTGATGTTGTGTGAATGTGCTCGGCCCCCTCTCTGTTTCCCACAGAAATAACCAGACTGGAGTGACACAGACGGTGACACTGAGGAAGCTGACCTGAAAAGACCAACAGACAGCAATGGGAGTTCCCAGGAGATCAAGGTGAGACCCAGCCACATGTGACATGAGTCCACTGTGGCAAGCAACATCACACATCCTGCTGCTGTAGCGAGTCCCTGAATCAGGTTATTCTTCTGGAACTGAAGTCTAAGGTGGACTTCTGAGGCCAGTGATGTTGCAGACTCGTCATCGTCCACTGGTGAAGCCACTGGGACAGTCTCAGCAGAGGTGCGGTGGCAAAGCAGGGGACTCATCATCTGTACAGCGATCTATCTCCGTTGCTTTCATCACAGCAGAGTGAGATGTCACACAGCACTATAAGCAGGAGAGATGCCTGACGCACGATGGGCACAAAACCAGCTTGCTGGAGCAACAACTCCATCCATGGAGAGGTAAGATCAGTGAGCAGATTCACCATCACTGAGGTGAAAAAGATGAGAGTGGCAGAGATGTACGTCCTGATTGGCAGACCCAAACGGAATCTCAGACTTTTTTAGAGTTTTCAGCGGTGATCCAGAATGAAAACCTGCAGAATTCATATTTCATTAATTTCATTTCATCAGGTCTTAACATCTTGAGTTTTACAAGTTGTATCTTCATTGGTGGAAAATCTGCAAAAATTTGTGAAAATCCGCAGAAGTGTCATTGGAATTCTGCGGGCGCAGATTCCGTGTGGGCCTGCTGATTGGCCAACTACCTGCATACAAGTTTCAGTGGGTGATTGCGTGTGTTTGTGATTGGAAGACAGTATCACCCATAGAGTCCAGTAGAGGGTGGAGCCTGTGTGAGATGGAACATGGTCTCGGTTTAATACAGAGTCTGTAGTGACTTGAAGCACAACATGTTTCATCTTTTCAAAATCCTTTTGTTGTCTAAACCAAACCTCAAATTTGACTTTTTCTGATGTTTTAATTCTAAATGTGAAGAACAAAAGTGATGTTTATGGTACAGGTCACACACACACACACACACTGTCCATCATAACTAAACCAGTTACATAAGTCACACTCAGCCCATTATAACATTAGCAATGTGTTAAGTTGAATTTGCATTATAATGTAGACTTTATATAACTAGATATGACACTTTCTAATTTATTGTAGTTTTGGTTTCTATGAAAATGCAAAATAGAATGAATGCTGTAGGCTAGTACAAAACAGCATGCTCTGTGATCCACTTCTCAATACTGACATATAGGTCTTTCACTATTAGTTGATGTTGGAGGGAAGAAACACATGAACCTTATAAAGAGACAGGACTGTTGCTCTCGACAGCAGAAGGCATCTTTATGGTGTGTCACATACAAAAATCAGTTTTATAAATCTGGGATGACAAAAAGTTTAAAGACTATTCTCTGCCCTCCCTAAAAAAGAAAGAAAAAGAGACAATCCTCCCTTTAGGAAAAATAAAACGCATCCCTTCTGTTTTCCACCCTCAGAGTCATTTCTGTACAAACCCTAAGTACATCTCTCTCTCTAATACACACACATCAACACACTCTCGGTGTTTCACTGTATGTCTATTTCATAAAGCCAGAAAGAGAAGGAGGGAATGAAGGAGGAACATCAAGGGGCTCTCAAAGCAGAGGAGCACTAGCCTTGAGGTTGAATTAATGATTAGCACAATTAATCTTTCATAAGGAGTAATAGTTAGCCTTGCTGGGGTATTTGCAACAACATGGAACAAGATGTCTTCTGACTTTAGTAACACACACACGCACACACACATTCTCCATCGAAAGCACTAAAAGGAAAAAAGATGAATTTGGGTTCAAATCCTCTCTCCAGAATCTCAGAATGATCACATATTTATTAAGGCTGAAGGAGGTAAACAAATACAGCCCAGTGGATTATGTTCACGCTTCCTATTGATTACTAATGTGGTTACAGTAAACCAGGGTTAAACAGAGAGGACAGGGAATAATTGACTTCCATTTCCATCCGTTGACTCATATTTCTTCGGCTGCCATTAAGTACGGCCCAGACAGCGGGTGTGAGCGTCCGCCTCACGCAGGGCTGTAAAGAGCACTAAAACACTGCATGAGTAGGAGGGCTACTTTTCTTCAGAGGTTTTACTGAATGGGAGCAAAATTACTGGTATAAAAAAATCTGGTAAAAAACAATGTGTTCTTAGACACACAGTTATTGAGACTGCTAAAGAGAATATGAGCTGTTATGATCTTTCATATGCAACTTAAAATACAAGTACAGAGGGTTCATGGTCATGTGAGATGTGAGAGGAATTTGAATAAAATATTTGGAATGTGTAACTTTCTGTGCATCAGACAGAACAACACGTGGAAATGCTTTCATTAGAGTGAGAGGAGAAAAACAGATTTTTTAGAGATTGTTCTTCAAAATAAAAACAAATGAAAGGCGGTGGTCTGTCTGTAGCTGCAGTAATGACTCCTCAGCTGGCCGTTTTCTGATGCAACGCTCACAATGACAATGAAATGTTTATTTACAGTAACAGCTTCATATCTTCTAAATCACATCAACAAAATATATCAGTGTATAAGATAAGATATTCCTTTATTAATCCCACAATGGGGAAATATATCAATATATAAATGTATGGAACTTTGATTTAGATTCAGGACATTGTAAAAATTGACTTTTTAATTTTATGAACCTAAAGGATTTGAAAAATGGTCTTTAAAGGGAAAATACTCTTGTGAGATTCTGGTGACAAACATGATCAATGTTCCAAAACTAAAGGTGAATTTATGTAAAAATGCTGTCTGTTAGACATAGTCCAGGTTTCAGACAGCCATGAATAGCTTGTTGTGTGTGTTTTGATCTGAGCCCGTCATGCATGTCCATAAACAACCATCCATTCTTTGTTGCTGAGGTTTTTTTTGTCTACTTGCATATTCTCAGGTTTAATTCATATCTAAACATATATTGATGTATTTGAGGAATTGACATTTGGAGTAAAGAACAAGAAAAAGAAGTCACATCTCACTGCTATAGTTTGTTTATGTTATGTGCAGAACCAGAGAAACACATCTCAACAAAGAGCTGCTCAGTGTTACAGCCCTGCTGTCAATCAGAGAGGAATGAAAACACATCTAAATGGAGATAAAAGACACATTAAGACGTATGTATGTAGATTCCTCTCACTCTCCAACATTCACATCTTGATGGTGGAGTCACAAACTGCCCAGAGGTCACTGACCCTGACATGTCTTCACCTTTGACCTTTTCAAAGTGCTGCAGGGAAACGACTTACTAATCCTTTAAACCAGGGGTCTCAAACTCAAATTTAATTATCTGGGGGCCAATGAACATCCAATCTGGTCAGAAGGGGGTCAGTCACTGTTTTGTCCCCCTTTGGGTGAAATGGAAGGAAAATAATATAACAATCAATGAAAATCAACAAGTCGTGGGAGCAGGGTGAAATAAGTTTAATATATCACCATTGTTTTAATATTAAGTAATTCTAACTGGTCTGTAACACCAAGGACAAAAACTACGAGCTGAGCTTCATCATTGTGTCAGGGCTCTCATCCAGAGTCTCAGAACATGCGCTGAAATTATATGTATAATATAAAAAATTGTTCCCACAATTAATAGCTGTTTAATTTTGAGTCATTTTGAGTTATTCACAGTGCTAGTTCATTGCAAAATATAAAATCTCAGGAAAGTGATTAATGTACCGACTAAACTCAGACATGGTTTCCTTCTACATTAGGATAATAGAGAAATAAACTCTGATAGGTTGATTTCTACGCCAGTGGCAACAGCGATGTTCTGATTGGTCAATTGTGACATTCTGTTGACCAATCACCTTTATGTTGATTCATATGTGCACTGTTTCCCACAATGCATCTGTGTAGTTTTAGGGCTATTATAGAGTCATACATGATGAAACCATGACTGAGTTTAATAGGTACATTAATGACTTTGTGATTTGTAGGCTCTTCATATTCTTATTAAATATGTTAGAAAATCTATTATTCTTTCAATGTGTGAAAGGCAGCATTGTGTCTAATGATGGGTCAGGAGATTGACACATCTGCCTAAGACTGAAATATGCAGTTATGTTTTGATGTTGATGTAGTTGGATTTGGTTTGTTTTGCTTTATTGAATCTTCCATGTAACAATTTTCTCTGAATTTTTGTTTCCTTCTTAATAAAAATGTAAATCACACACAAATCAAACTATGTTAACATGTAGTTGGAAACCGCAGCACCCTTCATTTAATAGGGAAGACTGCTTTCTTTTTTTGTAGATAGTATATCACCAAGACTTTATAGCAAAATACACAGTGCTAAAAATCTTCCATTGTGAGGTTAATGAGAATCAGATCACATGTAATCACATACCTGCAGTCCTTCTAATGGAGTCTGTAGTGTGCTACAGGAATAATTATACACTAATTAGTATACACAATATATTACACAGACTTTCACAGTGTTTAATCATGATAATTAATTCATTTGATTAATTGAAGTTACATCAATAAAGCTGACTACTTCTATTACAGTGATGCTACAGTGTGCAGTATACAGTACAGTATGTGAATGATTAACATAGTACATATATTATGTGCATATATTATGTATTATGTGCACCACCTGCTGTAGTTTTATGAAGAAAGTTACTCACACACGCACACACACACACACACACACACACACACACGCACACACACACACACACACACATTTCTACCTACTAATCTTTTACCAGATTATATTAAAGTTTTGCAGCTCCATATAGTTTGATGTGTACTATTATTCTAATCATTCATTCCATCAGAACCAAAGGAAATGACCCTGGTTCCATTTTATTTCAAATTAAATGAATAATTAAAGATCCCCTCCAGACATGTATTAAGACACATAAAGAACAATAATGTGTTGATATGGTTTTATAATGAGCACATTAAGATCTTTAAGACAGCATCTACTTCCTCTCCCTCATCAGACCTGGTGGGAAAAATACATTTGTAGACGGGCATTAAACTTTCTCAGGGGGACACAATGATTTTTTTAACATAGAAACACACATAAGAAAACATCATGATTGAAAGTCACTAGTTTTCACTTTTTGAAGGATATTTCACGAACAAAGCTCATTCTTGTCATTCCATGTCAGTTCACAGAATGATGTCATGGTAAGTATGTATGTCGTTTAAATAGATTTATTTCTTTGCATAAGTGAAACAGCTTTTGTTACTGGAGGCTTATCTGCAACAAGTTCCCTTTCATCTCAGTGTCAGTACAGCGGGACAGTGACACTGAGGCTCTGCCCGCACTGCTCAACTGAAACATCTCATTGTTTCTCTCTTAAAAACATTTACACAAAAACAAAGACTGAAACACACGTATTCCATCTTTGGAGGGTCTCTCCATTTATTTAACTCAACAACATAGGCAGCATTCTGAGTCTTTGGCCCATCTGTACTGCAGAGTAACCACACTGTCAGCCATTCATCACTTTTAACACATCAGAACAACATCATGGAATAAGCTAACGTAGACCACAAAATGATAGACTTGGTTTAGATCATTTGTACCCATCCAGGTACAACACCTCAGCTCCCACTAATGCATTGTATATTTATCCTTCATTGTATGTGGTAGAGATTGTTTTATATTTTATTTTATTTTTTTTATCTCTTTTCAAGAGTGCTATTGTGTCGATTTTGAATGTCCCCCTATGAGGATCAATAAAGTGACCCTACCCTACCTACTTACCCTACTGTCACATGATCACATATTACATGTTATTTATCAGTTCAAGACATCAGCAGCAGTTAGTCTATCTATGTCATCTCAGCTGTGTTCAAATGGAAGTAACAGAAACAGTATAGAGTATATTATTACTACAAATGGTGCTTATATGTTTTTTTCTTTTTTTATACACAAATTGACTTTTTGTCGTTTGTATATTATAACCATTAAGATCTAATGTATTATTAAAAAAAACTATTTACAGCATTTATCTTCATCTTCATCTTAGGCTGCCATGGGTCATACCTGTGTTTATAGATAGATAGATAGATAGATAGATAGATAGATAGATAGATAGATAGATAGATAGATAGATAGATAGATAGATAGATAGATAGATAGATAGATAGATAGATAGATAGATAGATAGATAGATAGATAGATAAATAGATAGATAGATAGATAGATAGATAGATAGATAGATAGATAGATAGATAGATAGATAGATAGATAGATAGATAGATAGATAGATAGATTGATAGATTGATTCTTTATCATTGGCAACAATTACTTTTCTAAGTGATATTATCTTTCAGATTTGAATATATTCTACTTGGCTCATTTAGAGAGAGGGGGACATAGTCAGGTTGATTTTCAAATGCTTTCCAAATGCATAGCTCAGACTTAAAATATCAAATATGATCAAATAATAATATAGTATTAAAAAAATGATATAGTCAATAGGACACTCACCATTAATAGTGCAGTAGGCAAAGTTTGTGACTAAGTGAAATCTTCTTAAACAATGTCCCTCCACTCATCCCTGAACTCTTTCTTTAAGTCCTTCTCAAATGCCAGCTGAATGAGACTGGCCTCGCGTCGATGAAGCACAGTAAGGCTATGTTTTATAGGATGTTCTTGAGGCTAGAAAAGGAATTTTCACATAGTGTTGCATTGGCTCTAAAGGTCAGTGCATGCCTAAATGCTGTCATCACAGTTAGCATTGTTTCAGGAGGATTCTGCCACTGTTTGATCACTGGTGTAATCGTCCCTTTCCCTCCATCTGATGGAGATGTTTCCTTCATTTGCATACTAAGTAACTGGCTGGCCACGACATATTCAGAATTTTACAGAATACCACACATTTGGAGAAATTCCTGATCAGTGTATTAAAAGATACAGAGAAATGAAACAAGATTAAAAAAATAACCTCTACATATTCATAAGTCATGTGTTCCTTTAATGCTGAAAGTTTATTAACCTAATTGACCCAGAACAGCCTAAATGGACCTGTACAAGAGTATAACATTTTTTTGTTGTCATCAAATTTCAGGTTAAAAGACATTTGGGGTGTTTTTACAGCTGTTACATTTGACCCAAACAATATGTAAGGGTTAAGTCATTTGCCAGTTTCCATTGCATGCTTCCAGTCACAGATTCCAGTAACAGTGAGGGTTGTGTCTGTAGCAGATGAGGGTCTGACTCCTCTGAATGTCCTGCAAAGCTAAATGCAGCACCTGCCTGAAACAGTCTGCTTCCATAGCAGGGGCTGATGAAGCTTTCTTTGTGACAGAAGGGGTTCAGGAATTACTCTGTTCAGCTTCTCAGCTCATAGATCACTTGGTGCTGCTGCTGATGGCTTGGTTTGAGCCTGAGAAGAGGTCAGGTTGCTAATCCTACTAGCACGAATGCTAGCCACAGTGGGGTTATTCAGTCTGGACCAAACTGATACATGATCCTGCACTGCCTCTTTCCTCTCTGTGACTCTCCTCTGATGACCCAGCTGCTGTTTTTTATGATGATAGTCAATGGTCCAGCTTCAGGAGGGAAGCTCATCAGGGCAGGTACAGAAACATAAAGCCCACCCATTAAGAATACCAGAGAGTATGAATATGCATATGTGTTTCTAATGCTATTATTATACGCTATTATCAGACATCCCAACTCTCCCGGAAGTTCCGGGAGTCTCCCGCATATTGATAGCGGCTCCATGACACCCGCAAATGAGACGTAATCTCCCAGAATCTGGAGTAAACGAGCAAGAGCGCGCTGTAGAGAGTGACTGCACGTGTGTGTTTGTGTGACTATAACTGCATCGCGTGTGCGAGCAAAACGTCCTTATAGCTCTGGGTTACCGCTTATTAGCGCGTTCGCCCCCCCCCCCCCCCAATCAAGGCAGATGGTGGCGAACTTAGAGCCCCATTACAGAGGAGTTCTTCCTTACTGGTGTCACCAAGTGGGAGAATGTTGGGCCTCTGTAAAATAAAAAGTACAGTCTAGACCTGCTCTATATGAAAAGTGCTACTATTGTGATTTGGTGCTAAACATTAATTGAATTTAAAAAGTTTAAAACAGCCATTTACTGTCTAACGTTGCACATATGTCATTCTCCACATCCAAGCTCAAACATTCAACTGAAGAAGAAAAACATATATTTAGTGGAGCAAGACTCTGCAATTTTACTTACAGTGCAGATGGTTAAGACTGCGCAGCAATAGTCAGGTGTATGTCAGGGGCCGTGTTAATGCGGGCAGGAACCCGTTGTTTGCTGCCTCTTTCATACAGGGACTGAGGTATAATAGCTGTCTATCAGCCCCTCTTCATCTGTAGGATAGTGAGAGACTGACAAACTGACTGTGTGTGTGTGTGTGTGTGTGTGTGTGTGTGTGTGTGTGTGTGTGTGTGTGTGTGTGTGTGTGTGTGTGTGTGTTAGCATCAATGAGAAGAGCTGCCTCTAAGCTCAGGTGTTTTGTGTTTGTTTCCGCTCCATGAAGAAGTAATGAGCAGTTGGACAAGCTGTTGATTACCTTTTTTCCACCAGTTCACAGAGCAACTGCAGATGGCTTGCAATTGTCTCTACAGAGGTATGTGTGTGTGTGTGTGTGTGTGTGTGTGTGTGTGTGTGTGTGTGTGTGTGTGTGTGTGTGTGTGTCTGTGTGTGTGTGTGTGTGTGTGTGTGTGTGTGTGTGTGTGTGTGTGTGTGTGTGTGTGTGTGTGTGTGTGTGTGCGCGCGGAGGGAGGAGGGCATCTGTTTACCTGTGTGTGTGCGTGTGTGTTTGTGAGTGGGTGCACTTCCTGTGTTTGTGTCCTGCATGAGTGAGCGATCGAATGAGGAAAGCATCGATAGGAGTTTCCATATGAAACAAAGCAGTTAGCAGCAGCCTCTTTACCCCAGGGGTGAATTAGGATCTCCTTTGTAGTGAAGTACTAAGAAGGCCATTGGACAGTGATGGATGAAGCTCTCCTGAGGGACTGACGTGTCAATTGTTCTTTCAATAATAGTTTCCTCTGAAGTGAATCAATCTAAGTTTTACTAAGTGTGTGTGTGTGTGTGTGTGCGTGTGTGTGTGTGTGTGTGTGTGTGTGTGTGTGTGTGTGTGTGTGTGTGTGTGTGTGTGTGTGTGTGTGTGTGTGTGTGTGTGTGTGTGTGTGTGTGTGTGTGTGTGTGTGTGTGTGCGTGCACATTAAATATAAGAGGAGCACTGACTGATATCAGGATGATACTAGACTTAATATGAGATCAAGGCAGCGGTGTAATCCATCTGTCTGTCATCTGACTCTGCTGCCTTCATTTCACTGGATGCTTCTAAAACATTACACTTTGGACAATTGTTTTAATATATCACATATGAAACATCACAATATGGACAATAGATTATAATATATAGTCTAGGAAGTTGAAAGGAGACTTCAGTGATTTCAAATAACACTGTCACAGAAGTTCTTGGACTTTTTTTGGATAAAAAAAAAATTAAAGTCACAGCAGCAGAGGGTTAGATATCCTGATTTTACTCCCTAGTATAGGTCAAGACACTGGATCCTACACTTCCCATAATGCAACTCAAAAGCATCTCTTGTTAGACTTTCACTGCTTGGTAGACAGCCTGATCTTTAAAGCTCCACACCCCCAGTTTGTAACACAGACACACTGATATAAATCTAAAGCATCTAAGGTGAAATAACCAAAATCTCATTCTTCCACCTCTGCAACATTGCCCGTCTCCACAAATCTCTCTCTTTTTCAGCCGCTGAAACCCTCATTCATGCCTTTGTCTAATCCCGGTTAGACTACTGTAACAGCATTCCTCACTCACACCTATCATATCAGCCCCGTCCTCCAGAACATCTGCTGGCTCCCCATCCCTCACTGCATCCAATATAAACTGCTCCTCCTCACCTCTAAATCCCTCCACAACCTCATCCCCTCTTACCTAACTGACCAGCACCACCCGTACACCTCCTCCTGTATAACCTCCGATCATCAGACACTAACCTCCTTTCAACCCCTCTCAGGACCAAACACTGTATCTGGGGGGGACAGAGGCTTCTCAGTTGCCTCTGGAACTCACTCCCCAAATCCCTCCCTTTAAGAGCCACCTTACCTTTTTAATCCACTTAAAAAAATAAAAAAAAACTCTGATGATCATCATGACATCATCATCAATGTCTATTTTCTTAGATCTTAAAATCACACAGCAGATAGAGATGTATATCCTGTAAGTTTACCTGTCCACCATCTGATATAATGTGCCTGGAGACTCAGAATGTATTCTCTCCACTGATATCACTATCTCTTTGTGGATGGAGTAGCATGAATGTTGTTTTGGAAATAATTCAGAATGATATGAAGAAATAGAATTGTCAATGTAATTGGCAGTTTTATGTCCATGACTAAGAGAAGAACATGAAATACTGCTTGCAGTCCTGATAAAAAGCTGTAATGTCATGCATGATATGCCTCTAAAACAAATAATGAAACTTCAATGTCAGATGTTTTTTTTTTTAATGACTTTAGTTTTGCCTTATTTTGTTCATCTGTCATCATCTTTCAGATTATGGCGGCTGTGTTGGATCATTTCTGGAACTTTCTGAGCTGACATTCACACCCACCTGACGCAGTGATTGGTCAGCTGTGCGGAGGTGAGCGAGCAGTCAGGGTTTGAACTCCTCTCTCACTTCTCCTTTTTCACTCATGACACAACTATTTCTGTCATGTTTTATGTGAACATGAGTAACTGTCTGAAAAAATGTCCCATACCCCCCCAATTAAAATGATTTAGCTTTTACTCCATGTTCCAGTGTGGCTGTTTTGAACAGCTATAGATGAGACAATAGGCCTTGTGCAAGAACATTCTATTCTTATCGTAAATTTCTCTTACTTTTTTTGTGAAGTGGACCTTTATGAGTGTGCCACGTCAGATTCACCAAACACTCATATCACCAGGAAACAGTCATAAATAAACTGTGTAAACATGATGAATCCCACCTGTTCTAAATGAATGAGCATTCCTGAGTTAATTAGCATAATCGACGCCCTCAAAATACCATATAAGGCCAGACGACCGGCAGGTTGTAGAGAAGCTCTAAAATGACCTCTGCATTACATTTCAATTAAATAAATCATAGTCATTAAAAAATAGTCAGTTTTCATTTTGGAAACGTATTTTGGACAAGTCACTTTGTAGTTTCAGCCGCTAATATTTATATTGTAAGCTGGCATTATTTCATAGTTTCAATTGCCAATTTTAATGATAAATAATTTTAATATATCTGCCTCGATTGTCAAAAACTACTTTACTATTAAAGGAATACTTCTACAAACTGGGTAAAGTCATCATGATTATGGATTCTGAAGTGTGATTGATGACTGTAATTCATTATAGTTTGGTATCCTAACAGTCCAGTTTATCTCATCTCCAACTCATTCAAAATGCTGCAGCTAGAGTTCTGACAAAACCAAAAAAGAAGGATCACATTACTCACATATTCACCTCCCTACACTGGCTTCCTGTGTTTATTGTGTTTATTTTGTAAGCAGTAAAGATGCCAGGTCTGCTCTCTCAATGCAATCTCAAGGCAACAACAGATGGTAAATAGCTGTTTTTTTATAGCGCTTTGTTTCTGCTGTTCATTCACCCATTCACATTCATGCACACACTGAGCACCGTACATGGTGCTGGCACAATCATCAGCAGCAATTTGGAGTTTAGTATCTCACCCCATGGACATCTCATCCTGGAGTCTGCACAGGATGATGATGGGCTGATAAACACCACGTTCAGACCTGCTTCAAACTGAGTCCATGTGATAATACAATATTCTGAAAGCTACTAAATAAGTAAATAATTAAAGTTGACCTGACTTTGCCTAACTACCTTGAGTTGATGAGAAAAGAAGAGTTGATATAATGTATAGATCCAGTATGTGACTGTGTTGATGAATCTGGTGAAATTATACAAACAAGTGAAATCTGAGAGTTTCTTTTACACATTCAACAACACAAATTAACATCATTTCCTCACTTTGTAATGAATCACATCATTTATAATTTATAAATAGGCTCGTTATACAGAAGCATTTCTGTGCCAAAATGTTGATGGAAGAAAGGCACGGAAACACTGCAAGTGTTTATATGTTTTCATAAATCATCAGGGAACAGGAGAAGGGCTGCTCTGCCAGAATCTAGTGTAGGAGGAGACCAGTTACTGTTACAAGAATGACAGATAAGCCCCCACGTCATACTGTAGCTCCTTCATACACACACACACACACAAGCACACATACTATCACACACTTTTAACTTTTGTCCCTGCTAATGGTGGGCTGATGTGTCAAGATATGAATCAGTGATAAAGATCAGGGCTTTGATTTGTACAAGTGAAGGAGAGCTCAGGATTCATCAAGCAAATTAACATCAAAGTCGTCCTCAGCTGCTCTCTCACAGTTCTGCAGACTCACAACCAGCATCACTGTTTCATCTTATCACCACTTAAGTTACATTCCACTACCTGCGTGTGTGTGTGTGTGTGTGTGTGTGTGTGTGTGTGTGTGTGTGTGTGTGTGTGTGTGTGTGTGTGTGTGTGTGTGTGTGTGTGTGTGTGTGTGTGTGTGTGTGTATGTATGGGGTGTGAAAACGGTGATAGACGCACATGCATAAGCTTGTGTGATTATTTACTAAAAGTCCCATGTCTGTACGTGCACACAGGTGTGTGTGTGTATGTCGCGTGTGTTACCTACAACTGCCCATTCACACACACATGCACATGTTGTTTTTATCTATTCAGTGAGCATACTGGTGGATAAAAGCTTTTTTCAACTCTTTTCAGCATCAATGCACATGTATAATACATAAAGTATTCATTTCTAAAATAAAATGCAAATACTATACATCCAAAGGATAGACTACACATAATTTAAATTTCCACTGGTAAAAGCAGTGGAAATTCTGGATAAAATCCAATTGGTCTGAAATTGTCATGAAGTAATAACAACAAAGCCCACCCATTTAGAGTAAAGATATGGCCCAGAGCTGAAAGCAGCAACTGTGGAGGTGCAAAAATCAGATAGGCTTCTTTCATTTAACCCTTCACATTCTAACACAAAGTGAACAGGCAGGTTTGGATGGTTTATGTCCTCAGAAAATATTTTGAGTCCCCTCACCATACAGCGGTAAACATGTATTTCACCATGAGCAGCACCTGACAACAGTGGCAAGGAAACACTCCCCTTTAACAGGAAGAGACCTCAGGCAGAACTGGGCCCTAAGTGGACTGTCATCTACCTTGACCAGTTGGGTTGAGAGAGAAGGAGAGAGGGAGAGAGAGAGAGAGAGAGAGGCACAGTAACAACAACAATAATAATAATATGTGTATGATTACTGATGATAATAACAGCAGCATGCATGGCTGTCAATCAGGACAGGGTTGACATCCATGGCCCCGGCTTCTGCAGTGATCTGTGAGATAAGAGAGCACAGAGAAGAAGTTAAGTTAGTAACATGCATTAAAAATTACACTTATACTGCATGATTCTGCACCTCATGGTTTATCCAATGGGGGAAGTAGTTTGCCCTAGGCAGAATGTGAGGCATGGAGGGGTTGAGGTGGTGGATGGTACCCAATTTACACTTGGCAATAAAATGTGATCTGTATCTTGGATACATTAGCTGGATAAGGAAAACATGTTGATGCAGATGTAAATGCATGCAGAACACACTGTGATCAGAATGCAATCAGATCAGCCAGACTGGAAGTGGTCAGCCTCACAGTATGATCAGATCTCAGCAGGTGTAAATGCAATCTGCATAGCGTGACTACATTCATAAGAAAAAAAAATCAGGCCACTATGTTGAAAGGTCACCTAGCTCTGCATCTTCCTGCCGGCCACAGCAAGCCAGACAAAAACTACAAGTAGCAGCTTAGCTAGAAGTCTTCACTGGCAAAACAGCATTGACGTGGGATGCACATGTTTGTTGACTAGTCTATCAGCTCCACACAGGGAAGCTGCATATTGAGATCCAATCACAAAAGAGATGTAATAAAATAACTAACCTAATATTTAGCATACAGTCTAATATTTGTAATGAAGCATGAATGTATTTACTTCCACTTGATACACACATTAGGTTAAGGAATAACTCTAAATACTCATACATGTATTGATGTCTGGACTCAAGTGTTCTCCTAGAACAAATGAACATGTGGTCACGACTGAGAAAACAAGAACAGATTTTAACATCAGGTATAAATGCAATGACCACTGGATGGAATGTCATTATCCAGATAATATATCCAGATACACATCACATGTTCATACCAAGTAGGTTTTATTAACTGTAACCATGATCCTTCCCTCAGCTGAGGTTTTTTAGTTGCCTTATCGTACAGGTTTTTCAGAATTGTCCAATATGACAAGGAAAGGAAGTTAGCTTGTTGTACAGGAAGATGACATTTATAGTCTTAATGCTCCCATCAAAGCTCTGATTGGTTTGTCATTTTTCCAGCTGATGGAAATGCCTATCAGTTAGATGTCAAACATACAGGTAGTGATTCAGATGTTTGGAACCAGGCCTTAGGTTAAAACAGAAGAACTATGTTGACTAAATGTAACTTTCTATGCCCCTTGATAACATATCTAGGCAGCCTAAAGCTAAAGCCACCACTTCTGTAATGTCAAAGATTTCGACTGCCTCTTAATTTCATTCAAATATTGCATCATTGTAGATATAGCTCCAGCAGGGCAGTCATAGGCTCAGGCAGCAGCTCAGGTTTAGTGTCATGGTTAAGTGTCACTTGCTGACTTGTTATATGTGGTTTGTTTTAACAGCAGAACATGTTCTGGTATGTCTTTTAGCAAGTTAGCATCATTAAAGGCTTGAGCTGAGCCAAGAACACTCCCAGGTGTCAACAAGGCACAGCTTTGATTCAGAGCCAAACTTTATCACATTCTTTGTTTTCCTATGAAGAGGTTAAGAAATCAAAGTAGCAATGGATTATCCAAAAAGCTGTTTTAAGCTGCTGGTACAACACAGTAAGCCTTCACTTCCATTTCTGATGGAAACAGAACACAATAGTGCAACTAAACAGATTAGTAGTAGCTGTTACTATGCTGAAAGGTATTTTTACATTTAAAAAAAACAATGGCACCTTTTTTTTATGTTGATTTTGATTTGATGTTACTTTAGTTATTTACATTTTTATCTGTTTTAATTTTTAATTTTGTTTTTGTTTGGTTTATATTTCTATCCTGGCTTGGACCACTGGGTCCCTGAGAGTCATGATTATTATCAAATTATAGTTTATCCTTCATTCCATGCTTTATATTGCTCTGTTAGTTACACACACACACACACACACACACACACACACGCACACACACACACACACACACACACATACAGAGTTAAACAGAGTTATACAGAGTGTACTATTTCTTAATTCATACTATGATGTTTTTATCAATTTACTCTAATTGTTTTCTTTCTCACATGTAAATATGATTTGTAGGCTTTGTACGTATCATTTTTATATTGTATGTTTTTTTGTTCTCTTGCAATAAAGGAAAAAAGGTACTTAGTTTATGCAAAAACGCAAAAAGTGGACAGATGAATTAGAAAAGAAAAGTAGGAGTGCCCCAGTAAAACAAGTGTTGACTGTTTGACACTGAGCACATCCATCTGAGGCTTGTTTCTCTCAGAGGATGCTGCTTGTTGTTGAGGCAGGGGTCATTAAGGGTCAGGCGTCATTGTTCATTGAGGGGAAATAAGCCTAGCTGCTTCTTCTTCTTCTCTGCAAAAAAAAAAAAAGAAAAAAAGGTTTTTGACATTTACTGTGTATCCATACGTTTACACTATTTTGAACACTTTTACTCCTCGCGCTCACATCAATTTGAACACTACTCAGGGTCCTTTTCTTTTTTAATTGTCCGTGAGACTTCAAACATCTAGCAGCACAGCTCTAAATTGTGTATTTCATGAAAAGTAGCACCAACAGGTTCAGATGCAGGAATTCACAATCATGAATAAAACTCAGACTATGATGCAGTCTTGTTTCATCAGCTATTGATTCTCACATAAACGTTTCATAAAATATATGCTGGACAACGATATAAGAGTCATATTTAAAGGAATAGCTTAACATTTTGGTGGGATATACATTAGTTCACTGGTAGAGAGTGAGATGTTGAGATTCATATCAATCAATCTTATGATGAGACAAAAAAACAAAAAACAGGACAAATGTAAGCCATCATCAACCTGGAATAAAAACCTTCACCTTTCACCTCTCAGGCAGAGCTCTGGCTCAGGATACATACATAGCTTCCCCATGGCTTTGTTTAAGTCATATTGAATTAGTTTATTATTTTATTATGAAGCAGCAACAGGAAATGGAAAGTATCTGTCACCTGCTTTGCTTTTAGTTTATGCTAAAAGTATGAAGTGTAAAAGCAGGGTTCTAAAGAGAGGACATGTCCCTGTGTCCCCTGGAGAAATGACAATTACTGGACCTCAGAAAAGAATCTTCTTTCTATTAGCATATGACAGTGACCTATTTGTCCTGTGCTCTTTGTAGGCTGGGTCGACTACATTCACATTTCATTAGGACGGAGCTGGCAACTCTGAAATTAGTTGTGTAAAATAATCAGTATCACCTTCTCCTGTGGAACCTCTCAGATATCCTCCTCTCCTCCTTTTCACTGACCATTCTATCCCTTGGATTTGATTGGATGGGATAAAATAGCAATGGCTGTTGGCTTGACTCTTTGTGTACCATCTGAGACTATCCATCTCCACTGGGCCTCCATCAGCTGTTAGACTACGTAGCTCTTCTCTGTTCACCTCCTCACTACTGTTCTGTTCTCTTTAAACTGGAGAGAAGGTTTGACATGTCAATCCTAATAATGTTTTAGTAACCTTTTCAACCCCTTTTTAGTGAGCTAAGGCATCAGTATGTTTGGAACAAACACAAACACAAACACAAACACAAACACAAACACAAACACACACACACACACACACACACACACACACACACACACACACAGACACACACACACACACACAGACACACACACACACACCTTTGCAAGTGATAGACTTTTTGGACCAAAAAGTTCCAGGAACTGATCTACTGGTAGATAAGATGCTCTCTAGTGTATAAGTCACAGTCTATTTCGGGGGGTGTCATGCTGGGAAAAACACTTTTCTATTAAAGACTGGTTTATTTGAATGCACCAGTAGTTATTCATTTATAAACACATAACTTTCCAAAACGTTCCAAAACTTTCTCAATTGACTTTTATTAGAAACACAATTAAAACACACATATTACACATGAAACAGTGTGTCAGGTTAATGGTTAATGGTCTGGTAATGATTTGCTTAACTGAACTGGACCTGTATATTAACTCAGAGTTTCAATTAAACCTTTTAAAAGAACACAGTAACTTTACATATTTAATACAGTGTGTAGCTGTGTGCTTACTGAGTCCCAAAAACTCTTCATCAGAGCTGTCACTGTGTGTAAATATTCCATCCAAGTTGTTGTAAGGCTCACCAAGCACACAAATGCTACATTGCCAGTGACAACTGCATCAATGGAGTGATCATTCTCCAAACTGAAGCTGATCAATACCCAGCTCAGGCCGTAGTTAGACCAAACCAGGCGTTGTGGCGTAGCTCAGCAGGGTTGTGCAGAGGTGTGGGGTGAGGGTGGGGGCATAGGTGTGTTTATATGTAACCACTGTAAAACTACACAAGGAGCATGATTTCTGAAACAATCACAATCCCTTCCCTGACCTTATATATATTTATATTCCCCCTGCCCCTCAGACAGTCTGAGTCTGACACTGTATATAAAAATACAAGCTACACTGACTCCTATGTCTTGAAAATAGCTCAGGTCTCAAAGCCCTGCTTCCTCTGTGAGTACATCCTTACATAATGATACCAAACATGAAGAGCCACAGCTGGCTCACCTGCTGTGTTTATATTTTTAAAAGAAAACTTAACACCTAGCTTTTTAATTTGGCTTTCAATTGAATTTTATTTATTTATTAATCTGTTTTATTTTCTATTTCAGCCTGTTTTACTACTTGGAGTATTCTGTTAATTTTATTTATTGTTTTCTTCTTCATAACCCACCTTTTATGTCTGTTTTACTTATTTACTTTTACTCTTTTACTCCTAACATTTCTGGTTTTACCAACTTTATTTTATTCTTTTCTTTTATTTAATTTTAATGTATTTGTTTTATTTTTTTGTCGACATTTTTATCCTACCCCTGGTGTTTCCCCATTGCACATTCTTGAACGTTATGATAGCGCTTCCTGAGTTCCTATTTTTTAAATTCTGAGTAAAATAAGAATAAATATGTGTTGTTTTTAATTTAATTTAATTTAATTTTGGGGAAATGATGAATGTACGCTGTGCTGCGGGGATGACTGTAATTGATCTCTATTCACTATTTGTGTTGGACACTACATCTGAGAGCTTTCTGCTGCTAACTCAGCTGCTAGCTCAGCTAACTGGCTAACTATAGACTGTAGTAGTAGTAGGGTTAGACGTAGTAACAATAACTGACCACTAGGCAGGTTAACCACTGAGGAGAGCGGACTCTGGGTCTTATATAGTAGGGGAGGGACCACGGTCCTCCGGGGAACGCCACTACGTCACGGGGTAGCACTTTTTTGCAGGCTCAGAAAATCAGGAAAAATGAGATGCTGAGAAACAGTTTAAGGCTCTATCTCCACAATTCAGTACTGCATAGTTATCAGCCTTTTCACATGTTTTCTGTAACCATTTTCCAAAATGTATAATATGTTTAGAAGTACATCAATGAATTGACTACATCACAATGTATGAAAAGTGCTTTCCAAATAAAGTTTGATTGAATGATATCTAACACAGAGAAGTGGTTTTATACAGTATGTACAGGATGTCAGACCCTGTCCCTGTGTGGAAACCTAGTTTTAAGACTTGTGTTTAAATGGAATGTTTTTTAATCATTGAAGCACACATTATAGCGTTCTAGGATAGATCAACTATTAGCAGAGAGAGGGGAATGAAAGGGTTAATGGAGGCCCATCACCTCAGTTTTATCCTGGGGTCTACATGCACACACAAACAAGTGTAAGTGCACACACAACCTATGCATGAAAATACCCACAAACACAAATCTATGTAGCTATCTATACACAGGATTTCAGAAACAGTAGAAAGTTACACTGCAGGCTGTTAACATAATGTTGAAGTGTGTGTGGGGAGGGCTGTTTTTACAGCCCTCCCCACACACACACACACACACACACACACACACACACACACACACACACACACACACACACACACACACACACACACACACATACAAGCAAGCACAGAGGCACACACACACACACACACACACACGTGCACCTCCTATGGTGTGTTTGTTTATGGATCACCTCCACAGTTGTAGAGCCAGATAGCGGGAGCAGATGGCTTTGATACACTGTTTGCTTGTTTGGTGTTGTTCTGGTGTGTGTGTGTGTGTGTGTGTTTGTGTGTTTGTGTGTGTGTGTGTGTGTGTGTGTTTTACTGGTCTCACTCCTCCACCATGTGCTGAGTTCAGACCATTTGAGCAGTGAAATCCTGTGTCACCAGGGGAGGACTAACAGGATGTGACATCAAACAGTGTGTGAGAGCAGAGACTGACCCAAACACACAAACTGCCACTGAGGTCCTGCACCGCTCTGTTCAAACACATGAAGCAGTTTGATGTGTGTGCTTGTGTTTTACAGTGTATAACCTATTGTACAGACTAAAGAAGACCTGCCAAAACAAATACACCTCATACATTAATGAACTGCATATAGCCAATCCTTATTTTTGCATTAAAACTCACAAGGGGGGGGAAGGTTTAAATGAAATACTTATTTCGGTTGAAAAAAACAGACACACTTCTCCCCTTTAATTTTGACAGTCTTTCTCCATGTAAATCCATTTATAACAGAAGTAGTTAGATGTAGTCCAAACTAGGGACAAGATTCTGCACATATACATCAGGAGCAACCTTATCACCTGACACAAATCACACATTCTATAATATCTGTGGCCAGCATCTTCAGTACAGTAAACTGATTAGTGGTAGTAAAGGGGAAACAATAATTGCAGGTCTGTTCCGAGACATCTCCTCTTTCCTGCATTTACCACCCAGACCAGGCAGGAACACAAGGAGAAGAGCCTTTAAAACACTAAAACTCACTCTTGCATTTGATCATTCATTCATTACTTCATTTGTACTAGATGTGATGAAGATGATCACATATGTTATAACATCAATGTATCCAGCTGTTCTGACCTCATTCAGCTGATGTTATATTGTTGAGGGGTTTCAGTTAATGTATGTATGTATGTATTTGTTTGTTTGCTAATGTATACCGCTAATAAATATTTTATTCTGTTCACTTAAAAATGAAAGTGACTGAGTGAGTATTGTGATTGGCACACTTCCAACTTGTCCTACATTAATAAAAAATTGACATTTCTCACTTGTTTGAATATAAAGTGTTGAGGTTGAGTAACTCTTGTTCAGAAGTACAAGCAGCTTCAGACCATTAAAAATGTTCAGTGTTGCTCATTCCTCTACAAACTGTGAGCATTAATTAACAAAATCATATTAAGAGAAACTAACATTAGTTCATTTAATTTCTCCATCAGTGTCACATCATTTTCATTGCAGCACATCTGTGTCATGATGGGAGAAAAAGCAGAGAGGCTGAATTTACATATTGTGTCCTTGAAAGTAGTTCCAATCCAATACTGACTGAATGGACTGCAAGAGAACACCCTCATTAATCCAACTCACTCAAAAGAAATCCCCTACTGTAATAATTCCATATTCAATTGTATAAACTGTCACTTTGCCCATAAAATAACCTAAAAAGTCTTTTATCCAGAGCACAGTACATGAATATGTGAGAAATGTGTCTACAGGAAAACATACAAGTTAACACATTCAAAGAATAATATTTCCAATAAAACATTTATTTTTTAAGGTTTATATGCCTTCAACGAAATATATATTTTCCTTACAATTAATACCAGATCATATACACAGTACCATTTCTAGTATTAAGACAGTATTAGGAAATAACCTAAATAAAGCCTGAGTTTACCCTGGTTTCATTCTCTAATTATTTAGTCACTTCAAAATCTATTTCCTGTAGATGCTGTCACATTAATGCACATTTTAACCCTCACATACTGTTAGGGGTCACATTTGACCCATTTTTATATTTGAGAGCTGTAAAAAAAAAAATATATATATATATATATATATATATATATATATATATATATATATATATATATATATATATATATATATATATATATACCTCTCCTAATGTGACCCCAAATATACAAAATATTGAGTTATAATCCATTATTTTTTATATATATACAAATGTACAAATTTGACTGGCATTTATTCAAAAATTCTTCATATTCTAGAAAATGTTCTCCTGGACCATATATGTGATCGTGAATGTAATTTTCCCGCTATAGATAGAACTAGAATACACTCTGTTTGCTCTCTGACAGCTTCATTAAGGATTAATCAACATGTATTAATGACTGATGGTGAATGTATGAATGTGAACTGATGTAGAGACTAATTATGAGTCAGAATATGAACAGTATGTAAGGGTTAATGTGTAACACAGTATGTATGATCTTGGTAGAGTGTGACTATGACATGACTTTGTTTTTTTTACTGATGAAATTAGTGTTGTGGAAATGTACCTTATACTGCATTTACAGTCCCGAGACAATATGTAGACATGGAAGAAGAGCTGAGTTATAATGAACCAGGGAACAGGGGAAATAAGACATAAAGGTCGGCCTCTTATAAAGCTGGGTTCTTGTTCCGGCTTGTTTCTCTCTGCAGTCAATGTAAATAAAGACTAAAGCCATTTGAGATTTCATGGCATGTGAAACTGCTCTATTGCCACATGCTTGTATACATGTACATATAGTTAAAGTGGTGTAGTGGTGTATTGGTAGATGGGTAGATAATACGGCTACTCCCTTGCCTGAGTACCAGCATACACACACCACTCCACTCCTGCTACAAACATTTTATCTGCTACATCACACTATTTAGATGACATCAAAATCAAATCTCCAGAGTGGAATATTTGTCTGTTTTGCGGTGAAGTGAGCAAAAGAGAATCAAAGTGAAGCAGAAACACTACAAACACACAGAACAGGTAGACCTTCCTAATTTGCAGTAACAGTAAATGGATCTTGTTAACACACAGGCTCCATTAAAAAAAAAAAAAAAGCCAGACACTTGTGTTCCTCTCTGAGATGTAAGGTCGAGTGTTTTTCAGCTCCTTATTTCCACACCATTTCTTCTAACAGCAGCGGCAGCAGCAGCCCCCCCCCCAACCCACCCCCACCCCTCCTGTCCTCCTGTCCTCCTCCCACATTGCCTTCAACTCTGGCCAAATGCTTCCCCAACTGTTGACACATATGGCGGTCAGTCCTGAGGAATGGTGTGTGTGTGTGTGTGTGTGTGTGCGTGTGTGTGTGTGTGTGTGTGTGTGTGTGTGTGTGTGTGTGTGTGTGTGTGTGTGTGTGTGTGTGTGTGTGTGGGAACTGTTTGTTTGCAAAGGCACAGTGACATACTTGTTAGCAATTAGAGGCTGTTTCTTCTGGACATGTAACTGCATGCATGCCTGCTTGTGTGTTTGTGTTTGTGTCATGCTATGACTGATGACCCCCGATCAGGTTGTGCGTAACCAGAGGGAGAACAAAGAGAGGAAATAAAAGACTGATGGAAGCCATGACTGTATGAAATGAATGAATGAATGTGATGGAGGTATAGATGGAGAGAACAGCACCCTGAGGAAACTTCCTGTGTCAGGAAACTAAAGAAGTTAACCAGGAATGTCTGTAATTTTAAGAAAATGACTTTTTTTAAGCACTATATTTGTAGTCTTTTTTTCAGGTTCCAGAACAATGAACTATTAACAACAGTTCACTCCCACCCACCCATCCATCACAAGGCAGAAAAAAAAAATACATTTAATAAAATAAAAAAAATAGAAATAAAATAATGTATATATCTATATGTACATCAACACTCACAAACATATAGACACACTCATACACTAAAATAATGTATACATATACATACACATCAATTTTTATTTATACAGCGCCAAATCACAACAAAAGTCATCTCAAGGCACTTTACACATAGAGCAGGTCTAAACCTTACTAAACCGTACTTTTTACAGTGTACTCATGGCCGTAGCTACCATTGAGGACACCGAGGTCATGTCCTCGGTATTTTTTTCTTGAAGTTTCGTTTAATTGTGAAGTGAAAATAGTCGACCGTCACACGACACATACTTCCAGATACCGCTGCCATGTCAAAACAAAAGTAGTCGGCTATAACCAGCGGCGGAGTGATTCCTTGAAATCCACCGGGAATTTTTTCACTGGCCCCAGTGTTATGTCGCAACTACAGAACAGCTCCAGCTGTGTTGCGCTTCCGTCAGCAGATTCGTCACAAATTCACAAATATACACGGCATATTACTAGAGATTTTTATGTCGCAGTTATATAGTGCTCACTTCCAGAAAAAATATTCGCTGCAGTAGATGTAGTAGTGAACTGCGACTTGAAAATAGCCAGAAATGTGTTGTCTACATTTGTGAATTGGATTTGACCCGATGTTGCAAACTGTTCATTCATTGGACGAGCCCTTTTCTCCCAGCAGGCCGTGCTCCATTCCACATTTTAAGAACAAACAAAGAAAATAATATATTGCAGTTATAATTTTTAAAGATACAACCATGGAAGTTGTAGAATACTGAAATAGGAGTTGATTTAAGTTGCAAAATTGGAAGTGATAAGAAAGAACTGAACCACAAAAGTGACCATGACTAAGAAATGCACAGCAAGAAAGTGGTATAAATACATCATGTATTACTTTTAACTATTACATAGCTTGAGGTTTTCTTTTTGACCTCGGTATTTGAAAAATCCTGGCTACGGCCTTGAGTGTACTCTGCTGAATGCACATATCTGCAGAGGGGTTCACAGTTTACCAAGACAATAAGATCAGTTTGATGAGATTTTTGTTTTGGTTCTGCTTCACTTTAACACTTTAAACACTTCATTAAACTATGAAAACCTGTGAATGAGTCAGTTCTAAGTTAGTGAGGAGGCTCCTCTTGTCAGATCAGGATATAAGCATGTGTTTGCATTGATTTTATTCCTTCATGGTGTAGTGCTTAAAAGAAAAAAAACCCCAGAATGTCAGAAATCAATCTTCATACGTTTTCATTTTTCAGAATGAATAATCCAGAATCTGAATATCCCACCAAAGGCTTTACATACAGCATGTGAACACACAGGAAAATAAACCCTGACATGGGCTGAAAATGAATAGTTTCTTAGTTGTTGAGCAATATTTCTCTGACACCAGCTCAGGTTCAGGATTCTATAATAACCATGATTTTAAAATAATAATCATTGTATAGTTATTATAATATTTACTGCAATATTGTTGTCGTATCGTATTGGCTAAAGAGGAAGATTTTATCATATATCATTAACACTTTTTCATATATCTAATCTAATTCTTTCTATTTTGTTTGTGTTTTCATTGACGTACTTTGTATGCAATGTAATGATGCCCAGAGAGGATTCATGTTTCCTGTACAATTGATGATAGAGTCTCAGCTGTTAAACCAGTGTGATGTAGGTTGGACTGGGGTCATTTGAAAAAACAGAGTTAACTTTTGGTGGTCATTTTTACTGCTGCTATTCTTCTTATCAAATAAATAGCTAAGTTGTTCCAGCAGATAAGTTCTTCCTCAATGTCTTTTAGTAAAGGAGTGACATTTAGGAGGAGGTGGTTCTTTCATTGCAGGCTTCTAATGTTCTCCTCAGAATGTCATAATTGTTGATAGACCTGTTTATAGAGTAGTCTGACATTTTTTAACTGCAGATAAGTTTTTTTAGATTTTGTTGTTTATGTTAAATATAAAAGTGTGTTGTCTGCATATAAGCTGATTTTGTGGCGGAAGTGTTTTGCCTGTATGCCTGTAATGTGATTGTTTTGATAAATGGATGCTGCAAGATACTTGATGATTGATTTCATTAAACATTCTGATAAACAGAGGCGATATGAGGTGTCAAAGCTGTTTGAGTTCTATGGTATTTCCATCTGTACCTGTCATTTATTGTTAGGTACAGACAGGCGAGCTTTCTTAAGTTGTGCAGGAGTTATGGGTTGGTCTAATGTGCTGGCTTGTTCTATGGACAGTTTGGAAGTTCCACATTGTCAAGAAATGAATGATACATGAGTCCAATGGACACTTTTGATTATATCCATCTGAGAATAGAGTCTTGGAGTTCGGCATTGTCCTTAGTAGATCATTTGCTGGTGAGTGAATTCTAAGCTTGTTCTCAAGTCTTTAATCTTCTGGTGGAGCATCCATTTTTTGTCATTTATGGATTTGAGCACACTGACCTGTATTGCTGGTGATCAGGTCGTTGGTGTCAGTATATTAGTCAGTTTCTTCCCTTTTTTTCTTTCCAGCATGATTGTGTAATTTCTTGTGTAACCTTTAACCTTTTAACAGGTTTTAACTTATTACAACAGCCGCTGCTGTTTCCTGCTCCTCAGTTAGTGCATGCTTTGTATTTTGTGTAGTGTTGTTGTATGTTTGTAATGTCTTCATGATATGATGTGTATTGTTTGTATTTTTGATGTATTGGACGAAGCCGAAGACACATTTCCACTAATGTGGACCATAAAGTCAATTCAATTCAATCTTTATTACTTTGGTTTTTAGTTTTCTCATTTGATCAAATTCTTAAAGAAAAAGAAGAGGAGGGTTTTTGCTGTTGTTTTTTCTTACACAACAACAACACTGCTAACTGACTGATTTTTTAATCAAAGTGTTTCTGGAAAAAAGTTCCTCTATATAGACTGTAGAATGTAGGCTGCTGCATTCACTTTTCATAAGGACACCAGAGAAGAACACTTATGCAGTGGACAACAACTGTATTCATATGTCTGTGTGGTCTGAGAGAAGACTAGACAGTGATTGTGAACGGAAGTCCAGCTGCAGCCGGGTGTGTGAACAGTGTTGGACAGGGATTAACCTGTGACTGCTTATTATCTGCTGCCAAACACAGGCTATGTGTGTGAAAGTGGTGTGAGATTGACCTGAGAGCAGCTTCTTTGCTTATTTGCAAAAACATTGTATTGTGGTTGTGCTGAGTGTACAGTATGTGTTCAATCAGAACAACAGAAGAACTTCACAGCAGGCCGTTCTTTGCAGATGTTGAACTTTTTTACTTTCTGCAAGGAAGCAAGGACAAATGCATGAATAGATTATGAGACAGTCAGCCATGGGCACAAACAAGTACAAATCATATTCACTTATTTATGAATTTACAAATGATGTTTATAAAATTAAATAAACAGAAATTGAAGTTTTCTCTTTCAGTTATCTAATCATTTGTCTAAAAGAGGCTCACTGCAGATCATCTTTGAATATACACTCTTTAAAAGTCTTATCTGAATGTAACAAACTGTAAAAATAAACCCCATTAAAGCCCAGAGAAAACAAACTCGATTGAAACTGATCTCATCAAATAAAAACAGCAAAGCAACCGCAGCTCGTGAAGTGAACACAATCTGTGTGCTGCCGTCTCCACTCGCCTCAGGCCACAGGACCGTCCACAGCAGGCCCTGACTGGACAACACCATCTAGACAAGTCAGCTCTTATCTGTGATGTGTGTGCATACATGTGTGTGTGAGAGAGATCACTGTGACACTAAACAGCCTCCATCCTGGGTGGCTCTGCTCCCCCGACCGCCTGCTCCCCCCCTACTATCTACCCCCTGAGGGCACATTGGCTGGAGCCAGACCAGACTGGGGCAAGTCGGGGCAGCAGGCAACACACACAGGGTCAGCAGAGACAGTGTGTGAAGGTGTGTGTGTGTGTGTGTGTTTTCTTTTAAGTTACGGAGTGGGGAGGAGGGGTGGGAATGATCCACAGATAATATCAGCGCTGTGGGCTATTACTGCTGCGGTCATCTTTCACTGATTGCTCTCTGTGTGTGTGTGTGTGTGTGTGTGTGTGTGTGTGTGTGTGTGTGTGTGTGTGTGTGTGTGTCTCAGTTTATTCACAGCGCCTCCTTTGCAACTACTAAAGAAGATGCTGTTTTTTGGTTTTGCTTGGTTAGATCATTCATTTAGATTAAACTCATTGATGTGTAATAATGTGTATTATATGAATTCACCAAAGAACTATGGAGGAAAAAATTGATTGTAGACTTTTTCAGATGTTTTTTTTTTCTAATTGATTATTTAATTGATGAATTTTACAATGAAAAATGTGTACTAATGTAATAGTTTATTTAAATAAATAAAAAAGGTAAAAAGTGATACATTGATAATGATATTTCTTTAGTACGTAATAATACCACCTAATCCCAAAGATGTTTATATTCCTTTTTTACAAAATTGTATTAAACAAAATAAGCATGTGTCCACGTCAGATAGAACATATGTACATAACAAATATAATACTGATTACATTTTTAACATTATTATTTAAGTTATTAATAAAATATAATGATTGATATCATAAATGAAAGAGGAAGGCAAATGAGACTCAATTTCATTCTGTTGTTTGTAATACAAAAGTATTAAAGTTTTGAAAAAGTGAGAGAGGTGAGTTCAAAGAGAAAAAAAAAACTACATGCAAGATCAGACTGACAGTAAAGTAAAAGGTGATCTCATTGGTCCGTTGACTTGACTTCACTCAAACCTCTTACATGGACTGCATCTGCAAATCTATTTCAAATTTAAGCAATTTAAATGAGAATAATTTGCATTATATTATATTTAGCATGTTTTAGTTAGTTATACATAATTCATCAAATGAATCAATCAATTATTGTCACAAAACTGCCTTCATAACAAAGACAGTCACATATATTAAAGTCATAAATGGACATCAGTAACACTCACAATGAGCTTTTATTATATATTTATGTTTCTAAAATATGTGACTTTTTCTGTTTTTAGTTGATTTATATAGAAATGAAAATATAGTTGAATAATAACCGAGCCTGAGGCTGACCTTACACATTCTGGCCATGCTGCATTCAATGTGATTTAATATTTACTTTTTCCAAAAAGGGGCTTGAAAGAGGCGTACACCACGTTCCACGAAAAAGTTGTGATTTACAAAAACAAAGTGGACAGGAGAACATGGAAACTGACCCATGGATATGAATATTTTGGAGATTTGCAGATATCAAGGTGGTGAAATGAAGCCAGACTGTATAATAAATCCTCTCTGTTTAATTTCACTTCATATCAAACGTTAATTATAGATCCACTGTATCAATAAGCATTCAAACCAGCAGTGGTGCAGGTGTTTGTGCTTGTAGTAAGACACGATACAAGCCAACTCACATCTCAGAGGATGCAATGCCAGGATGATGTCAGGATGTAGGAGGCGGCAGCATTCTGAACAGTCACGCTTACATTTCCCTGTTATTAACTACGAATACATCCTTTTTACCTCAAACACATGAACTAGCACGCACACACACACACACACACACACACACACACACACACACACACACACACACACACACACACACACACACACACACACACACACACACACACACACACTCTTCACCTCCTGCACTCATACATGGACACCAGTACGCTGGATTTTGGAGTTAAATAGTGTTTATTGTTTTGTAGATATTGACTGTGTGGTCTCATCAGTCATGTATGTGTCTACAGATGTTTAACATAAAGCAGACAGTGAGCATCAGTCCCACCAGTCTAAACCCTCACAGTGTGAAGCTCTGTACTTCCTGCCAGTTCTTCACTTTGTTTAATTTGAGGAAATGTTTCTTTTGATGCTCTGACTGCATTAACAGCTGCTGCAGCCGTCAGCCTCTCAGACGTTCATCTGTTACTGCTGCTGTTCTCCACACAAACAGCATGTACATCAGTATTCATGAAGACTTTTGCATTGACCATTGAGAGTTATAAAGAGAGAACAAATATGTGCATTCATGCGATGCACAGTTTTAAAACTCTGAGTTGTTTTAGGGTTTTTTTTTGTTGAAATCCATTTTTGGCTTTTCTGCACACGTACACTTTAGGTTCCTGGATCCTACGCACTGTTTCATAAATAAAGCTCCTGGACAGCAACAACAAGCTTATCTGCTCTCTCTGTCTATCTTATCTATTTCTCTTTATTATTCTTAAACTTACCTCCAGACTCAGCCCCCAGCTTCTCCAACACACACATTCTAATCATGCTCCCTCTTCTTTTAGGTGGTGTAACACACTGATGACCATGTTGAAAGTTCTCAACAGAAACGGACCTCAAACTTAGATAGTCATGCTTTTTAAAAGTTATGACGTTGGATGTTTAACATGGTCATAGTATAAAAACCTGAGGTGAACATTTGTAAAATTCCTCCATTTTTTGCATGACTGTTTGAATACAGTGTTGCCAATGTTATTGTTAAGAATAACACAGTGTTTAAAAAAAGAAAAAGAAGAATACAATAAAATCATTCTTGTACAGTAATGAGTAATGTGGGTGCAAGCACTAATGTGAATACAGAATGAACAGTAGAAGGAATAATAGTTGGATGGAGAGTGAGTTAATATGGCTTGTTTTTTGCTGTCTTCAATGTCTCTAAAATGTCTGTCTTATGTTGTCATATTTTGGACATTGTAGAAAAGACAAAAACCAGGTCACATCACATGTCCACATGTGTTAGGTCTGGAAACACAGCAGCTGCATCACACAGCTCACAACATGTTCTGGATCATGTGAGTACAGTGCATGAAAATGATCATTTAAATTTAAAATATATGGTTCACAAAAATAAAGCTTCAAAAAACGTACAAGTACTGACAGAGTACACACTGACACAGTAATGGTAAATAGATAGACTATACTTATGTAGCACTTTGTAGCCTGCTGACCACTCCAGAAAATAATTATTTTAATTATTTATTTGTTATATCATTTATTAGTTATATAATATATATTATTAGTTATATAATATATATTATTAGTTATATAATATATATTATTAGTTATATAATACATATCTATCTCAACTTATTGTATGTGTTTTTGAGCTTTTCTCCTAATTTCGTTCTCTTTGCATCTTGGATG
>NC_084978.1:32473135-32530635 GCF_963691925.1 Scomber scombrus
ACTTATTCAACTTTAATAATGAAAATTGTTGGTCCTGATATGTGACTGCAATGATCTCATTATAGGTTAAGTGTGGTACATATTGTCAGCAAAACTCATGTTGATCGCCCAACCAACAATAAACTGATCTACTAGAAAGTATTGTGTGTATGCAAAGCCTGATATATCTTATTCCAATGTGCTGTTGTCACAAACTGTCTCAAGGAATGTGACAAGGAGGGAGTCCATGCAATGTTATTTAAACTAAAGCTAACAAACTAGTGTGTACAGCAAGGGGCAAACAGCAGATGGGTTGAATGCCAGCTCCAAGCACAATAACTTCAGTGTTTTCAGAGTTCAGTAGCAGAGAGTTACACATCATCCAGGCCTTTATGTTTTTAATACATGCTTGGAGTTTAGTTAACTGATTGGTTTCAGCTGGCTTTATTGATTGATTCCTCAAATTTAGCTACTGCATAAACAAGACATTTTTGTAGGAATTCAAAGTTATTAGGTAATTATTCTGTGAAAAAACTTAATGTCTTCAATTTTTATGTCATATGTCAGAACAAGGTTCAGGGTGTGGTTACAACAGTGAGTGTGTTTAACACGCCGGGAGAAATCATTTGAGTCTACCAATCAGATAAACACAGTGCTAAGGCTATCATTATTGATGTCCACATGAATATTTATTACATGTACCACTATGAGCTAAGGAGGAAGCTAAACATATGACACTGAGCAAGAGTGCAGGAAAGTGAGTGGAAGAGGGAAGCCATTGCTAGCTAAACTACTAAGAAGCTAGAGTAGCTGGCACATCTGAATAAAATGTAATAGCTGTGAGGTTAGCGAGAGAGTCAGTTTGTTCTGAACGCATTCATGTTCTAATGTTTATTTCAATCCTTTTGTTTTACCTCATACAACTTACTGGCCTTCATTAAAATTAGTAACTTGGATATGTTCTACAGTTGAATAATCTGCCTAAAGAATATATAATTTCTCTATAATATTTTCTAAATGTACTTATAGCATCTTATATAATATCCAGAGGGAGAGGATGTCATGTGTTGTGGGAGGATGGTCCACAGAGGATTTAGGCACACACTAATGAACTTCTGCATTAACAAAATAAATGTTTTAAATCAACAGCACCTGCACAACATTCAAGAAGCAAATGCAATACCACACTGCTTCCATTGTTCACTGCTGCTGCTACATATCATACACTGAAACTACTGATGTAGAGCTAAAAAATGCTGTTTTTATATATTATGTGCAAACATCTTGATCTATCTTACATCAAAATGACTGGATTTGCCTGGATTAGAATATCAATTATATTACTTACATTTCAATTAGTAGATTATTGTTTATAATTACAGAATACCTTTTGTTTAACCCACTGACTCACTGACAACTACGACTCAAGCTGAGGACACACCTGCACATACACAGGCACTGTATACTGTACTGTACACATGGTATTATCAATGTCCTGGTTATGAATTATCCTGCTGTGGATCATATTATGATGTCTAATCTAGTTTTCCCGGCAGCCAGCAGGTTAATGAGCAGCAGAATGTAAGCCCCCAGTAATGTTTCTACAGTCTAAAGTAGTCTATTCTATCAGGTGTTTTGTCAGCAGTGACTTTTTTTAATTAAGGGGTGCATTGGATGCCAGTGTGACAGACCGTTATCATCTGATAGTAATGATAAAATATTAAAATATTTCCTCTTCCTCAGTTGTTCCCCTTTATCAGGTGGTACCCTAGGGGCTGGTGGTGCCCAAAAGGTATTTGAAAAGCTTGTCAGCAATAAAATCAAAGCCTTTTTAAAGTCTAACAATACTTGATTCAAATATAAATCTGGTTTTAGGAAACAACACACTGTTACTGCTGCCCTCAAGGTAATGAATGACATCACTGAAGCGATACTCAAAAAAAAAAAAAAAGAAGTGTAGCATTATTTAAAACATGCATGATAAACATGCTCCAATATACTGGCCTGTCTAAGCAAGCAGCATTTTGGATTGCCAACTATTTGTCTGCTGGAACGCAATGTGTTCTGATGTCTACCTCGTCTTTTTTGACGGTATTAAAAGGCATGCCCCAGGGTTCTGTTCTCCATCTATGTCAATAACCTATGAGAACTCATCAAATGTTATGTACCATTTTATGCTGATGATACTATTATTTATTGTTTGTCATCTGTTGAACAGGCCCTTAATTTGTTAGTCTGCATTTGATCTTCAGTCTCACCTGCAGATGCTAAAATTGGTATTAAATGCAGACAAAAGTAAACTCATGTTGTTCTCAAATGCAAGTGAGTTACCACCACAGCTTCCTAACATTTTAACTTTACAAGGAAAAGAGAGGGCATTAGTTCCAAGTTTTGATTACCTGGGCTGAAAAAGCCCAGGTAATCAAAACTCGATCGCCAGTTGTCTTATAAGTCACTCATTTCAAATCTTGTCTCCAGGCTCAATGTGAAGTTAGGCTTATATTCTCTTTTAGAGCTAGGAAATACATTGTATTGTCAACCTTGTCTTATGGTGATTGATTATGGCCATGGGTTGTCTGCTGTCACTAGACACTATCTTCGTGCCTTAAGATTTGTCATTCATAAGCATCTTACCTACACCCAACTAAAGTTGTCGGATCTAATTTTGTGTGACAACTGACAACCATTGGACAGTGTCTATGTAATTGATCTGTTGTTTTTTTATCGCAAAACGAATGCACTTTATGTGGGGATATGTTGTCATGTGTATCTCCAATTGCTGCTTTGTTCTTTTTCATGTTATTTTGTATACAACTTTTTAAGCTTGTGATTTATATCTCCATTGGCTAAGTACCTGTTTAATTAAAGGTAAAATTAAATTAAATAATTGAAAAATGCTATGCTAATAAAATAAATGCTGCTCCTCCCAGCTCCAGCAGTTGGACTATTGTTGCAATATTTAATGTTAATGTTACATGATTACAGTAACTGCCTTGTTGAAAGCATGAAAGGCAACACCCTGCACTCCTTATTTGGAAGACCCGGGTCCAAACAGCAAATCCGGGCTTCAACCAGATCCATAAACATCGACAGGTGAAATCGCACCTCACTACCTCCCACTTTATATGCAGTGCATGGTTTGGAACCACGACCTTCCAAATAAGGGATGTTGGGAGTTTCCTTTCACGCTCTAGAAAAACACCCTGATACCTTGGACCTAAGACAACAAGTGCCACACACTTCTGCTAACGTTAGTTACTGTAGCTGAATTTATGCTAAGAGGTCAGGTATCATAATCAAGTAACATTAAACTTACTGAAATATTATGGCAATAGACCCAACTCAGTGCAAGTTGGACTATTGTCACAATAATCCAAGGAGAGCAGCAGGTGAGCTAGCTGTCATTCACAGCTGTCAAATAAGAAAGGACCAACTGGAGCCTTTTCTCTGACACAGTTATAGAGACTTATACCACCACTGTTCTCTGCTTTATCAGGAACTGTATTGAAAACATAACTACCACCAAACACAGCAGCGTTTTCCCAAACAAGAAACCTTGGATGACCAGGAGGCCCATGCTCTGCTGAGGTAGCGAAATGCAGCGTTCAGATCTGGGGACAGAGAGCAGTACAGCACTGCCAGACACAACCTTGATCACTTTTCTAACAGGCATCCAGCACATACACTGCCTGGCCAAAAAAAAAAATCACACACTCTAATATTTCGTTGGACGGCTTTAGCTTTGATTACAGCACGCATTCGCTTGTAGCATTGTTTCAATAAGCTTTTGCAATGTCACAAGATTTATTTCCGTCCAGTTTTGCATTCATTTTTCACCAAGCTCTTGTATTGATGATGGGAGAGTCGGACCACTGCGCAAAGCCTTCTCCAGCACATCCCAAAGATTCTCAATGGGGTTAAGGTCTGGACTCTGTGGTGGCCAATCCATGTGTGAAAATGATGTCTCATGTTCCCTGAACCTCTCTTTCACTATTTGGAATATGCCTGTGCATGCCCGTATTAAACATAGCCCTGAGTTCTACTGTTGTTTTTCTACGATTTGAATTCACCAAACGTTTCGGTTTAATAGTGAAAGTAAGAGCATTTCCACACGCACAATGCGAAGGGAATTCAAGGGATTGGGACTGAACAGCTGTGTAGCCTTCAGAAAACCCCTGATCAGTGAGGCTAATTGGAAAAAAAGGATCCAATTTGCTAGGGAGCATAAAGATTGGACTCTGGAGCAATGGAAGAAGGTCATGTGGTCTGATGAGTCCAGACTGACCCTGTTACAGAGTGATGGGCGCATCAGGGTAAGAAGAGAGGCAGATGTAGTGATGCTTGTACAGTGCCTCCTGTACAAGCCTGTTGGGGCAGTGCTATGATCTGGGGTTGCTGCAGTTGGTCAGGTCTAGGTTCAGCAACATTATGAGCCCAAAGAATGAGGTCAGCTGACTACCTGAATATACTGAATGCCCAGGTTATTCCAACAATAGATTTTTTTTCCCCTGATGGCACAGGCATATTCCAAGATGACAATGCCAGGATTCATCGGGCTCAAATAGTGAAAGAGTGGTTCAGGGAGCATGACACATCATTTTCACACATGGATTGGCCACCACAGAGTCCAGACCTTAACCCCATTGAGAATCTTTGGGATTACCCCAGCTGATTCATCACACAGTAACAACATTAATGATAATTTACATACACAATCTGACCTAACTAACCTTGGTTGTGTGGATCTCATTTCAAACTACTAACTGACTCTACTACACTCATAAATCATCATTAAGTCAACGGCATAAAAGCCACATTTGAAATATTAACTTTTCAGCTGAGCGCCGTGAGGACAGTCAGCAGCAAATGAGACTGAAGAGATCATTGGAGACACCTGCAGCTACAGGTATTCACACTTTCCAATTAACCCTTTTGCCCATAATCAACATGTGGCCCCTGGTTATGTATATCTCATATCAGACAACATTCTGACTTTTAAGGTCAACGATGAATGGCAGCTCAGCAGTGGAAAACAACAGACAAAACCAGAAAGAGGAATCATAACTTCAGAAGAGCATGGACAGCTCCACACCAAGTCACACATGCAGTTCCATTTGATACACCTCACATAGATTTAGTCTGCATTTCCTGTACTGCTGTTATGTTCCCTTGGGAGACATAATTGCATTTATTATATAAATTCTATATAAAGATGTTCTGTCAACAATCCCTAAACCTTTGTAAGGCAAGTTCTCCTTTTGGTTTCTTTTTTACTCTTTACCTTATACAGGGTTTCTGCGGGGTATTAAAAAGCATTAAAAGTCATTGAATACATTTTGCGAAAATTAAGGCCATAAATAACATTAAAAAGCATTAAATTAGATTCCAACAGGCATTAAAAATCTTAGATGATTTAGAAGAAGAAAAAATGAACATCAGTGTATTTGAATATGTATATATAAAATTAATAATAAATGCCCAAACACCGGATGTGTGACAGTGGCGGGCTAGAGGGTGAGATTCACCTGGTAGAGCTGATACTCGCACAGGGATTAAAGTTTGACAGATTTTTCAAATATAAATAAATTGTTAAAATGGTGTTGGAAGACTATTACTGCATCTATATTACTGAGTTAAATGTCACAACTCTCCACCGCTGTATGTCTGTGTCTGCTGCACGGAGGACTCAGCTCTGCCCCGCTGAGACAGAGGAGAGGAGCCGCTAAATTTTACTCAGTAAAAATGTACTCAGAGTAAAAGTTACTTTGTTACTTGTTTTAGTTAAAGGTAAAGGTATACATTTACAAATTCAACTTCAATGACAAAATGGAATATGTCGACACATTTAAAACATTTATGGAGATATGTGTCATTTTAGTGAAGACCATCCCATAAAACATTTACAAATAACACAACCATTGAATTGAAGGTGGCATAAATTGCGGATTATGTAAACCAGGGATGATTTTAGACCCTTTGTAGGGATGCTCTAACACCCCTAAATTTGATCTTAGCACCCCTAAAAATAAATAATAAACCCACCATAGTCTCTAAAGATTGTGTGGGAAACACTGAATTATTATTTTTAAACACTTGCAGGGCATTGAATGTCAAATTCTCATTAGGAGCTGAGCCCCTCTAAAGGTCTGATCCTAGTCCTACCATAGCCCCTGCTGTAAACCAACAGTCATACTGCGAATCTATAAATCAATACGGGTCAAAGTCACAAGAGCAATAACTTTTCTTTAAATGACCCAAAGAAGACCAAACTTTTTAGTACCCCTGTTAAAAAGGCTCTGCCCCTGTGCACCATTCGCTCAATTCTCTCATTTCCGACGCTGTCCTTTTCACGTGAACGCATCATGCTCAATGACTGTACCTGCAGAGTGAGACAGATGACGGCACAACGTCTAATGGACAATTCCTTAGTGTTGTGTTGTGTTAGAGTTTATATGTCTCTATGAGAGCTAGCTGCCAGGTTGTCACAGGCTGCAGTAGTTTATGAATGTGAAGTTATTGTATCATGCTGGTTAAAGCTGCTGTACGATCCCCGCTGCTTTAAAAAGCTGTTCTGTATAAAAGGTCCAGACACTAAATGGAGGACAGAGTTGCTCCGTCAGTAAGCGGCTACAGGACACTGTTGTGTTAGCTAAGGTCGAGCGAGGTAGAGAGTGAATGAAGTGAGAGAGCGGTGCTGACAGTAAGAAAGCCGGTGAATCAGATCAATAAAACATTTTCTGATAGTTTCACAGCGGTTACGTTCAACAGCACAAATAAACTTCTCCTCACACCTCCACTCAACCCTGCAGCTCAGCCTCAAACCTCTGAATCTGAAACACCTGCGTGCTGTTTAAAACACAGCAGCAGCTTATGCTGGTTTTGGTTGGTTCAGTATAAATTGCAAAGTCATCTTTATGGCTATGATGATGATCTCTGTATTAAAGAGCCTTATGTTTCACCTCAGGCAGAGCTGAGCCCTCAGTGTGTGCTGCTCACACAGAGACAGTGAACCAGGTGAAAACTGCACTCATTATGTTGCTGTAAATGCAATAAAATCTACCAGAGTAAAAAACCAAGAAGAGTCATTTAATTTAATCTACCCAAAAAAACAAAAAAGTACCAGGTACCAGGTTATATCCCTAATGGATAAGCAAAAAAGAACGAATAGAGTCGAGTCGAGCCGAGTAGTGCTAGAACTGTATAATGGAAAAGCCCCATTAGTAGATCACCCGCAAAATCTATTGCATTGCACATGCAATTTAGTACAATTTATTTTTATTTGATCTAAGTAAATCAGGCCCAAGGAGTATAATGAAATACTGTCAGATGTCATGTAGTCATGCCCTTGAGCTTTCGCACAAAAAATAAACAAATGTTTTGATTGTGTAGATTTAAGAGGGACTGTTTTCCTTTAAATATCTGATGGGAAAAAGATGTTAAGTGTGAGCACTGTTAGTAGTAGTTTATGATTTAAAGTTTGCTTCCAGTTTTTTAGACCAATTATATTTTAAAAATATTTTTTATTTAGACTATGTATGAAGATTTATAGAAAGTATCATTGAAATGGTTAATAAATAAATAGAATGTGAAAAGAGGTTTAAAAGTCTGTGGTTGTATAAGTGCCTGCACAGCAAGGGCAAACAAGTCAGCTTTAATGCCACAGAAAGCCTCAGGTGAATATCTTCCTAACTGTCATGGAAATATTAAGAACTTGTTGAAACCAGTTGAACCTGTAGAGCCACACCCCTGAAGGGTAAACCGCGAAAGAGGCCGAGTGTTTTGGGAAAAAGTCATAAGTCAAGTCAAGGCAAGTCGGTTTTATTTCTATAGCGCCAAATCACAGCAGGAATTAATCTCAGGGCACTTTTCTCATAGAGCAGATCTAGACTGTACTCTATTTTACAGAGGCCCAACATTCCCCCGCAGCACCTGGTGACATCGGCAGGGAATAACCCCGCTTTACTGGGAAGAAATCTTGACCAGAGCAGGGCTCAAGATGGGTAGCCATGCTTTGAGTTGTTGGGTAGAGAGAGAGAGAGAGAGAGAGAGAGAGAGAGAGAGAGAGAGAGAGAGAGAGAGAGAGAGAGAGAGAGAGAGAGAGAGAGAGAGAGAGAGAGAGAGAGAGAGAGAGAGAGAGAGAGAGAGAGAGAGAGAGACATTGAGAAGCACAACAATAACAGTCACATCAGTGCATACCTTCTCAGCCCAGTGTTGAAGCAAGGTTGGCCATTACTTTTCTGAAGCACAGCAGGCTTTACACTACTATCCAGTGTGAGGACATCTGCTCACTCCACCACCAGTCTCTGCAGGACACTAGCACTGTATCACTGAATACTCACAATTGATTTAGTTGCTGGTGTGACAGTAACATTTATTTGAATTTGTCCAGCAAAGACCGAACCATGAGAGATTGTTACTGAGATAGACAAGGACAACTCCCAGATTGAGTTTGCATAAACTAGCAAAAAGATTGAATGTTTTAGAAATATACCACCCTCACTGTGACTGAGATCAAAAGGCAGGCAAATGTAAAATTGATCTCATAGAAAACTCATAGCTATTTGTATAAAAATAAATGACAAAATGTTCCTAATCTCAACCCTGAAAACTAAGCAAATTTTTAACCAAAGAAGTGTGGCTGCAGTTGTGTTGTTATGTAACCTAAATGAACTTGGTACAACACTACATACACAACAATCTCAGACCCCCAATTTCCCAATCCAAGACAAAACTTATTTACTGCACCAATAGTGGTCAAAAACTTCCCAATGTGCTTTACTTCTGTTTTGGTCAAACTGTAATGAAACGGGCACAGATTGGCCTGATACACATACACAGATACACTGATTACCTCTGAATGTGGAAGCAATACATAGTGCCAGTAAAAGTGAAGTCTGCACGTTTTTATCTAATTGGACCAACAAAAATGAAAGTGAAGTATTATCACCAGCCCTGTGTGTGTGTGTGTGTGTGTGTGTGTGTGTGTGTGTGTGTGTGTGTGTGTGTGTGTGTGTGTGTGTGTGTGTGTGTGTGTGTGTGTGTGTGTGTGTGTGTGTGTGTGTGTGTGTGTGTGTGTGTGTGTGTGTGTGTGTGTGTGTGTGTGTGTGTGTGTGTGTGTTTGAAGGAGCAGAGCCCTGCCTCTGTCAAGTATCGACACAGAGAGTAAAGGCTTTACATTAAACAGTGTGTCCATAGCTGTGTAATGAACCAGTTATGTAAAGCCACACCCAACAAGGTGTGTTGTGGTTGTTAGGGTTACTTTTAAGATGCACAGTGTGGAGGAGGTGTTCCTCAAAGCACTAGCCTTTAGACACTGACTCACTGTACACTGGAGGCCCTGTTGTTTCTGCTGTCAGTATGGTTTACTGTTGATGTTCTATGTGTTTCAATATGTTAACATCATGATATGTTTATCATTCATTTTGAACAAATAACTGGCTGCATATTAAAGTAAGAAGTGCTCAGCTTACCAACTGAAACACATCTGAAATCGCTCCCATGCTCACTCATTTACTGCTCCCTAATAAAAACAGGTGGTTCTTCTCAGAAGCTCTTTTTTTTCTATTGCTTAAGGAGAAATTTGTTTTTCTTTCTTTCTTTTTTCCTGCACTGGTTTTTCCCCACAGAAACCCTGAAAGGTAAGTGGGGATGTTTTTTTCTGGAGATCCAGTGTCTAAGTCTGATCTAAATTCTATCCCTTTTGTAGGATAATGGATAATATTTCTAAGTACTTTGTGACTTATATCTATTAAAAGCGCTATATAAATAAAAACATTTACTTTACTCCTCCACTATTTCTAACAGTTACATTTAACATGGAACATACTCTCTATTAATATTGCCATTCAGTTTTAGAGAATACATGTCATTTGTTCTTTTATTGTATTATATTTTATCACTCAAAGGATATTCAAGTGGGAACACTTAAATGTCTTTTGAGTTATAAAATATATATCTGGGTTAGCTCTAGAATTTAAATCCTACCACCTTTATCAGGTGTGGACAGGTCTTCAAGGACAATGGGGTGATCTTTCTCATTTATTTTGAAATCATATTCATTTAGTCAACACTTTCATTGACAATTGCAAATGGTGTAGAAAACAGTCTTGTTTAACAGCATTCAAGAATGGAATGAACACGTATCTAAAAGTGGCATTCAAAGAACCAGAAAGACTCTAATAAAATGGCAGATAGTAAATATAGTGCATTATAATAAACAGGGAGTCATTTTGTAAAGAGTGAGCAGTGAGCTGTCAGCACTGCTGCTGGAGCTAATACACACAGTAGCAACACATCTACACACATTTCATTTGTCCATTCATACATCAAATATTCTTGGAATGTTGAAGTCCTTCAGTTTATGTATTTCCATTATCTGTTTATCTTATAGATTTGTATTTGAATTCTCTTCCGTACACCTTACTGAACATATTATATTAGCACATTAATGCATGTGATAAAAAAATAACACAGACCAAATCTGGTAAGTGATGATGTAATATATCCAGGTTTTACATGAGTTTTGTGCATCAAGACATTAATAAGAAATTAATTTAGTTTTAAAAGACACTATATCTCTGAAAAAAGGCAAGAATATTGCCTAATGTAGCCTTTACAATAAACACATTTACATTGATTGAAAACACTTAATTATTCCTGTTTAAGAAAAATATGTTTCAAATATAAAACTCATTGATGCAACTACAAATATAGCTGCATGTTTTATTTCTGCTGAAAGTACTTTAAAAAGTCAGTCTGCTTCCATAGCTGTGTGATGAGACAGAGAAAGTAAAGCTACACCTACACTTAAAAGAGTGTGTGTGTGTGTGTGTGTGTGTGTGTGTGTGTGTGTGTGTGTGTGTGTGTGTGTGTGTGTGTGTGTGTGAGTTCACCGGCCACTCCTTTCTGGTGACTAATCATGCTGACTTTCAACAGACTTTGGCCTCAGGTGTGTGTGGCGTGTGTGAACTATGGGGCATGCTTTTACCTGTAAACACCTCCTCCACTTTGTCAGCTTAGCCAAATTGCTGAAAAGAAACCTCAGACTGTTTGTATTCTCCTCTATTAGTTACAGAGGGCCTTCTTATATATTTTAAGACTGTCTTGCCAGGATAAGTTAGATTAGTTTGGTGTAACGTCATATTAATTCTATTTTTCGCAAAGTTTGCTTTAATTGTCGTGTTTGAGAATTATACCACCGTTGTTTTATTATCTTCTTTTTTAAAGGAGCGATGGAGTCCAGAGTTGTTCTCAGTGAGTCTGCAGCGCTATCAACAATATGATCAATCTGGAAAGGACTAAAATTAGAATAAGAAATCTCTGTTGTATTAAGACATGGTATTGAATTCAGTACTGATAGAATTGTTTCATTACATTTAGTGACAACACCATCAGACAGACAGCTAGTAAAAACATTTTGTATAATGGTGTATAGTCCAGTAACAGAAATTAAAAAGTTATTAAGTAATGGTCTGATAAAGAAGGATTATGAGGGAAAACTATTAAATGTTCAACCTCAATACCATATGTCAGAACAAGGTCGAGGGTGTGGTTATAACATTGAGTGGGTTCATTCACATTTTGAGAGAAGCCAATTGAATCTAATAATGCAATAAATGCAGTGTTAAGGCTATCATTCTCAACATCCACATGAATGTTAAAGTCACCTACTATAATTATTTTATCAGTACTAAGGACTAAATTTGATAAAAACTTGGGCATACGGGCCAGGAGGACACTATAGCAAATAAAACTGGCTGTAAATTTTACCATGTTGGATGAGAAAGGCAAAGGACAAGACTTTCAAATGATTTATAACTGGGGTTGATTATTAGGTCTGAGTTAAAAATGGTTGCAACTCCACGTCCTCGGCCGGTGTCTCGAGGAATGTGAGTATTAATATGACTCGGACATATTCTTCCTGACACAGCCGGGTTTCAATAAGACATAATAAGTCAAAATGATAATCTGACATCAGATCGTTAATTAGTACAGACTTCGATGAGAGAGAAAATATGAGACTCAGTGAGCAGGCTGAGAGCTGAGGACATCCTATAACTACAAATGCTTAATGTCTGATCTGTCAATGTGAAGTCAGGCTCCACAAAAAGGAGGTAGAGGAAGGTCTGTGTGTTACTGTGTCTCCATTAACAAAAGGGTGAGTCACCAGAGGGCTGTGTGCAGAAACATGCTACAAGTGCACCACCTTGTGGTCACACATAAAAAGTCTGTGATTTTATGTTGGCAGGAGGAGCCATACACTCAAAATCTATTTTCTGTTTTCATGGTTTTTCATGGCACAAACAAAATCAGTGTTCAACATTTTATTTACACAATTTAACAAAGTCCAGGAATTCTGTCTGAGCTAAGAACAGTAACACTGCACAGGCTAAGCGCAATGTTCACAGAGGTTGTATGGCTGGCACCCTTTTACCTCATCTCAGTGGTTGGTGAGAGTGGTTTTGCTATGGTGTTCATAGACAGTTGATGTCTCTTTCTGGTGTTCATTCCATCTCTTGTCCAGAGTCCTTATTGTCGCACAGTTTCACTGCTGTCATGTGATGTCAGTATGATGTTATACACTACTCTAACCTTCCTCTGTTTTTAGAGAATACCAGCTGAGATCTTGAGTTGTGGAATAGTTTATCTTAAGTTGTGACTACTTGTGACTAGTGTGATATGGGAGTAGCACAGGGATGCATCTGGCAGTGGCGTGCACAGACATTCTGGGGGGCAGGTGAAAAATAAGGGCACTTTGTGCGGCAGGTGGAACTGTCGGCTGCCTTATTATAGCAGTGTGAGATTTTTTTTTTTTTAAACAAAAAAACATTACAGTTACATGTTGAATGTAATTGCATATTTATTTATGTCAATATGTTAATAAAATTACTTGACCTTTCAATTGGACTATAGCACCGATCAGTCAATCACTGTTGTCTTATTTCTCTGGAATATACACACATGAGAGGTTTTTAGCAAGTTGGGCAGCTACAATCAGTGGTGTAGTGGTCCCTGGAGAAGTGGGTATACTCTACATTTTGCCCTTTTTTAACGCAGACCAGAAAAACGCCCTGTTTTAGAAACAGTGACATGTAAGACTCTATTTAGTTTACCCAAACATCTGTCAGTAGTATTTGCTCATCGTCACATCATTTCTGCTGCTTGATCTCAAGGAGGAAGGATTATGAAATGACTAAACCAATACTGGCCCACAGACTAGTGAGAGACAACTATGCATTGTGAGTGAACTATTAGTCCATCTACACTGTGGATGGCCTAAGGAATAAGGAATGACACCTATTCTCTCACTTGGCAAGTCAGTAGTTTCTTTGAACAGCTGATTAGCAACAGATAGTGTGGGCCAGATGTGCCACTATTATAAAACTAACATGACCTGATCAGGAGCAGTTTGTAGGTATTAATGGTCACACAGGCAGCCTGCATGAATGTACAATATAAATGAGGCAAACATGGTGTTTCACTTATTTTTTTGAACATTTATTTAAATAAAATACTTCAGATCTGAATTTGACAATGCATCCTTGTTAATATTTCACCTTAGATAAAAAAAAACACATCATTCTCTTCCACACATCAAAATCAATCAGATAAACTCAAAAGTTCTTTCTTCTTGAATTGATGCTTTAATAGAAACTGTCATCACAGCTTTGTGACTTAAAGAAGAAGCATCGTCAATTAGGACAGCTAATTTAAGGATGATGCTATAATGCTAATTTAAGGATGATGCTACAATGCTACTGATGATTTTGCTCTGCATCTCACTGGCAACATGTTGTATTATTTGTGTTGCACTGTTCTCTGTGTCCAATGTTTCAGAAGTTACCCAAACAAGCAATCTACCTAAACTTACCGGTTCATTGCATATCCTAAAGACAAATCATTTAAAGTAAACTTGTAAAAGTAAATTCGTCGGTTAGCAATATTTACCTCGGCATGGCCCGCCCTTCCCTGCCTCCGATTGGCTCATCAGTTTACTGATTAGATTGACAGCGTGTACTAGCCAATTAGAGGCAGAGTAGCGTGGGTCATGGCTTCACCATCCTAGGAAAAAAATGGGCAATTTGGCTCGCAGATACTACTGAATGGTGCATCAGTGGGGATTTAGAAGTGGCTATACGCAATGCTGACTGAAATGTATTATTATCACACGCTTTTAATCGTCGAGCAATTATAGATTATCATGTCAACATGGGCCACATACAGTACACTGTTAAAAAAAAAAAAAAAACTTTCAAAAGGGCACTTGCTTGGTCCAGAGGGCAACGGGCAGGTGCTATAGCACCACCTAGGGTCTATCTGTGCACGCCACTGGCATCTGGTGTCTGTTCTGGTCTTAAGTCGGGGAAGAATTCTCATGATAAAAGAAAAATCGGTACAACATCAGCAATCAGACATTAAAACTGTACTGCAATTCATTGAGCATCTCATTATGGATCTTTTGCAGTGACAAACAGAGCTCTCTTCTTGGTTATCCTATCTATAACATCTGGGCTGTAAGTCTCCATTGGTCACACTAGTCTCGCTCCTGACTGCTTCTCCCGGACAAACATCCCTTATTAAGCCTTCCATGGGTAGTAGTCATCATGAAGTACAAAAGGCATCATGGCTAGACAATCAATCAAACTGCAGTGCGACACTGAATCATTGGTATTAACCAAGACAGGCATGCAGCCTGGCCATCATTGTCTATCTGGTCCTAACATATCAACCAGATCTGAACATTTCCGCCTTCTGTTTAGCTTCCGTCAGTGGTTGCACAACTTCTGTACAGCAACAGGTCTTAGTTTCATCATATTGGAATCTTTTGGACTGTGATTGAGTATATATCCAAACTGGAAGGAAACCAAATCTTTCTGACCTTACATCCCAGCATGACCCTAAAAACCTAACGTAGATTCTAAACACACACACTATTGTTAGAGTGGGTCCCAGAGTAAGTCCTAAAATATCCACACATTATGGATAACCACTTACGCCACAACTATAGTTATATCCATATATAATCATAATCAGTGATATGGATAACCAACTTTCAAAATCACAATAACATTATCCACATTAAGCCCTCTTTTTTCCATCCTTTGCCATTTCTGACAATTCTTAATTGTAACTGGCTCCTGTTAATATGAGATCACTTGTTAACAAATCTTTTTAATGCAACGATTTTATTCTTTCAAATATTCTAAAGCTCTTCATGATCACAGAATCTTGGCTGTCACCAAATGATTATGTTCCCTTCTTAAACCTGATATTTATCTAGACTGTTTCTCTCCAGTCAACCTTATAGAATTAACCTCAATGATTACTTCCTCTAAACCATCAACCTGTCTCTTAGACCCGATTCCAACTAGGCTGCTTAAGGAAGTCCTTCCCTCTGTTAGCACTTCCTTATTAGATATAATCAATCTGTCTTTAGTGACAGGATATGTACCACAGTCCTTTAAAGTAGCTGTCATTAAACCACTTCTTAAGAAGCCTACTCTTGATTTAGAGGTTTTAGCCAACTATAGGCCCATATCTAACCTCCCCTTTCTCTCTAAGATCCTTGAGAAAGCAGTTGCTAATCAGCTGTGTAACTTTCTAAATAATAACAGCTTATTTGAGGATTTTCAGTCTGGATTCAGAGCTCATCATAGTACAGAAACTGCACTGGTAAAAGTTACAAATGACCTTTTAACTTCATCAGACAATGGACTTCTCTCTGTCCTCGTCCTGTTAGATCTTAGTGCTGCCTTCGATACTATTGATCATCAAATCCTGTTAAAGAGACTTGAACATTTAATTGGTATTAAAGGAACAGCATTAAACTGGTTTAAATCATATTTATCTGATAGATTTCAGTTTGTAAATGTCAATGATAAATCCTCCATGCAAACAAAAGTTAGACACAGTGTTCCTCAGGGTTCAGTGCTTGGACCAATACTATTCTCCTTATATATGCTTCCTTTAGGAAATATTATTCGGAAACACTCAATACATTTTCATTTGCAGACAATACTTAATTATATCTATCAATAAAGCCTAATGAAATCAACCAGTTAACTAAACTACAAACATGTATTAAGGACATAAAGGCCTGGATGACCTGTAACTTCCTGTTATTAAACTCAGAAATAACTGAAGTTATTGTGCTTGGCCCTAAACACCTCAGAAACACATTATCTAATGATATAACTACTCTGGATGGCATTACTTTGGCCTCCAGCACTACTGTAAGGAACCTAGGAGTTATATTTGACCAGGATCTGTCCTTTAATTCCCACATAAAACAAATTTCAAGGACTGCCTTTTTTCATCTACGTAATATTTCAAAAATCAGACATATCCTGTCTCAAAATGATGCTGAAAAACTAATCCATGCATTTGTTACTTCTAGGCTGGATTATTGTAATTCATTATTATCTGGCTGTCCTAACAAGTCTCTAAAGACTCTCCAACTGGTCCAGAATGCAGCTGCACGCGTTCTGACAAAAACTAGAAAGAGAGATCATATTACTCCGATTTTAGCTTCACTGCATTGACTTCCTGTAAAATCTAGAATAGAATTTAAAATCCTTCTCTTCACTATTAAAGCTCTTAATGGTCAGGCTCCATTATATCTTAAAGAGCTCATAGTACCTTATGTACCTACTAGAACACTGCGCTCCCAGAACGCAGGCCTACTTGTGGTTCCTAGTATCTCTAAAAGTAGAATGGGAGCACACCCCCCCTCTCTCTCCGGTACTGTCAAATAAAGGCATCTATGCCAGAAAAAATCTTTTAAAAAAGAAAAGAAAATAACTTAATTAATAAACACACAAAACAGCAGCTATATATGGTTTGTGCAGAGCGAGCGCGAGTGCGAGCGGCACACACACAACACAATTGGGATGGGCGACACCAAACTTCTTCAATTTGATAGGATACCAATACTTTCTGTTACAATTTTAACAATACCGATACTGTACTACTCTCATATTAATGGCTATTGCTCAGACCTAAAATCCAGACACGGAACTCAGAGGAACACGGAACTCAGAGGTAACACAAAACTGGGTTTATTGACAACAAGAGCGGTCAAGGCAGGAGCGGTTGGAGCCAGGAAGGAGTCTTTTCCTTGAATCCAGTGGCAGTACTTTGCGGGGGTTCTGGGGTCCGTGGAGTTGACAGGACAACAGGTGAGTCTTGCTGGAGCACAGGACGGAGCGGAGTTCAGGAGACCAGGGAGCAGTTAGGGAATCGTAGATGGCAACCAGAGAACTGCACAAAGAATTACTCATTAGAATGACAGAAACTGACAAAGAGAAGCAACTGTTAGAGTGAGCCAGAGCACTAAACCACATGAGCAAAACAGACAATCTGGCGGAGAATGGAGTGCAGGAACGGACCTTAAATACTGTGAGTAGAAGATGGCTTGATGACTGATGAATAGCAGCTGTGTAGATTGCAATGAAGAAGACTCCGACTCTGCCCAGCTCCAGACCAGCCTCCAATAGACAGGGAAAACTGCAAGACAGACAACACACCCACAAAAGGGAAGAAAAGGGGAAAAACAGTGGGACCATGACAACTACTCCTAAATTGGTATTCAAATCACATGACACATGCTGGCCATTAATAATGAATTTATTACAAGTACATCAAATAAAAAATTGTGTGCTTATAAATGTAAAATGCAGAAATACTATGATTATGATATACAATAATAAAATAAATAATTAAAATGTGAATATGAATAAAATAAATTACCAACAACATAAATCATGCATATTTGCTAAATTGTTGAAGTACTGCTTTAAGTATACAGGAATGTTTACTGATCTCTAAATTGGTCTAAACTGAGGCCTGTTTGAGTGCTACAGGAGGAAACAAGGTTTGAAATGAGGTCAGGATGTAAAATAACTTTATGCTTTGTACCAAAACTTATAAACAACACAGGAGACATGTTGCAGTATGTAGCTTTATTGAGAAGGTAAGATGTTGGAATGGATATGATCTGCCTGTTACATTGCCAGAAGTGTGTGTGTGTGTGTGTGTGTGTGTGTGTGTGTGTGTGTGTGTGTGTGTGTGTGCGTGCATGCGTGTGTGTGTGTGACTGCACTTCAGGGTCAGTTAAGGAAAGCATGGCCCTTTGCTTGCCACTTTCACATTCTTCTTTTGCTCTCTGTAGAAAAAAAAACAGTACATGACATCAGAGCATGTGTGTGTGTGTGTGTGCATGCATGTGTGTGTGTGTGTGTGTGTGTGTGTGTGTGTGTGTGTGTGTGTGTGTGTGTGTGTGTGTGTGTGTGTGTGTGTGTGTGTGTGTGTGTGACATGCCTGTTCTGCTCACAAAGAATACACTCTGTGCTGTAGGTCTTTCCATCATTCCCACATACTGGATCAAACTCCTTGGTGCAGGCTCCTCCCTCATATTTCTCACAGCCAGGCTTTACACAATCACAGGCAGTCACATGATTATTACACTCAGATATTAGGTTTATGGTGAGATTTCACTTTTATATTATAAGAAGATGGCCCTTTTAAGAACTACAGAAAGCAACTTCACTCCAGGCCATTGTTTTCATTTTGTGTACAATCAGTGGCAATGAGTCTATGGATCAGAGGGCCAGGTGTACACCACCCAAGAAGTTAGTGGCCAGTCCATAAACATTTCTAGACAAGAGAAGCTAACTTGAAACTGACCCGAAGACTGACTGGAGCCCAGTGCAGAGGTGGCATGTTTTAAATGGCATTTTTAATCTGTTGACTTATGGCGCTTTTCCACTACACAGTTCCAGCACGACTCGCCTCGCCTCGCTTTTTTTTGCGTTTCCACTAAGGAATGTACCTGGTACCTGGTCCTTTTTTAGTACCTGCTCTGGCGAGGTTCCAAGCGAGCCAAGCCGGTACTAAATGTGACGTCAACAGACTGCCGGCCACTGATTGGTCAGAGAGTCTTCGCTGGAAGAGTCATGAGCCGTCCCACACAAGAATCAAACCCGGCATTTTTAAATACCGGCAGCAGCGTTACCATAGTTACAGCCATACGGCTCAATTTTCTTGCTTTGTGTGTGACAAAAAGCCTCATACAGCAGCAAGTACACCACTGCCTCCATGTCCTCCATTGTTTATGTGTTTGTGTCGCATATAAAACGAAGTCACGGCAGTTTCGCGGAGCCGTGCTATGACGACCCCGCCCACGTTGAGTAGGTACTTTTCTGTAATGGAAAAGATCTGTTCTGGGACCGTACCGAGGCGAGGCGAAGTGAGGCGAGTCGTGCCGGAAATGTGTAGTGGAAAAGCGCCAATAGTGGTTGTAATATGCTTTCATGCTTTCATTTTACAGACAGAAATGTATATGATGTATGAGCATTGGCCATAAAAGTCTTGTGGTAACATCATCAAAACAAGAAAATTCAGCCACACGAAACAACCTTGATATACCATGAATACCAGTGTATAAGTCTCACCTTAAACTCAATATGTTCTCATTTCAAAGTGGGGTGTGTCTTATTCACCAGTAAAATACAGAGAGAGGTTGGATCTGGATATGATTCTAGGTATGTAAAAGGCTCCACACTAAGAACAATAAGTAGAACTGTAAAGATAATGATGTGAGCATCCACACTTATGAACTATAATGTTATATAAACAGCCCCAGCTGTTTCAACAGCTAATGAAAATAGACTTGTTAATGCTGTATGTTGTACAGAAAAATGATCAGATTTCAGACACTAGTTGCTGTGATGTTTCAGTATTTACAGACCAAACTGATGTTGAAGCGTGATGTGCAAAAGTGCACAGATGAGCAGCTTTTATTTCGCTGTGGCAGCGACACACAGTATGAACATAGACCTGAAGCCTAAAACATTCACTAACTTGATTGTTTTTCCACTGGATGGAACATAGGATGATGCTTTGTTTGCTCTGGGACTGACACAGAGTCCGAGGACAGTGAGCTTCGTGATACTTACTGCGACTTGGGCGCAATATTTGTACACAGTGACAGCTCTGATGAAGAGTTTTTGGGACTCAGTAAGCACACAGATACACTTTGTATCAAATATGTAAAGTTACTGTGTTCTTTTAAAAGGTTTAATTGAAACTCATAACCTAACCCGAACCCGGTCTGAGTTAATATACAGGTCCAGTTCAGTTAAGCAAATCATTACCAGACCATTAACCATTAACCTGACACACTGTTTCAGATGTAATATGTGTGTTTTAATTGTGTTTATAATAAAAGTCAATTGAAAACGTTTTGGAATATAAACACATGTGTTTATAAATGAATAACTACTGGTGCATTCAAATAAGCCAGCGACAATAAAACAATAAAAAATGACACCCCCCAAAATAGTCTGCAACTTATACACTGGTTTTTATGGTATGTATTTCTCATTCAAGTGAATGACATGAAAAGGTCTAAACTACAGATGTTGAATATCTTTGCAACTTAGCTAGCAAGGCTTTCTAAATGAAAACACAGGTATGCTGGACCCTTCTGGATGTCAATAATGACCTCTGACCTTTTCATATAATTTACAGTGAGTGAATAGAAAGTGTATTATACAACATAGAAAGGCAACAGAACAAATTGTATCCATGCTGGTATTATGTAATTATTTTCATAAAGTATTTTTACCATCAACCTTTATTTATATCGTGACAAATCACAACAAAAGTTATTTCAAATGCACCATTTTTGGGTGTGACAACAACAACTTAGGCTGAACGACAAAACAGGCAGAGCAAAAGTTAGAGAGGCATTTTCAAATAAACTATCCTCTGTGACCCTGATTAATTACAGACATGGCACTGTACAATTTTGCAGCAGTGGCAGCACTTTGCAGTCAATCCATGAAATTGATCTTTTTAACTTTCAATCTGTAAACCAGTTTCAATAGTTTAAATGAATATACAGAATCAGATCTGCCTCAGCACTCTCACCTCTTTTGGTTCAGCTAGAGCTTCATCTCCTGGTGCTCCAGACATGATCATCTCATCGCTGTTGGGAAAATGAGTGTCAGTCTCATCCTCCTGGGACAGGACTACACACACACACACACACACGTTTTTACTTAAATACTTGCACTCTCAATACACACACACAGCTAACACATCTCACATATAACAAGTCTATTATGAGAGAATGTAACATTGCAAGTAGCTTTTTGAAGAATGACCATCATAACCCTTTTTAAAATAACTTTATATCTTAGAGACCATGATCTGGTATTGATAGTGTGTCAGTTGATCTCGCAGCATTTAACGGGATTTGTCCGGTATCAATGAATCTGCGTGCTATCTCATTTGTACACAAGCATGGCTGCTTAAACAAGACCAGCCATGGGAAGCAGACATCTGAACCACGGAATTAGTTTATGTGGAATTCCACAGCGGTGAAAAAATGATCCATCACAATTACGGTTAGTGCACAATTTTATATATACGTCCCGATATAGTATTTTTGGCACCAATTCCTCTTTGGGTTCTGTTTCCACGGTGTTCTCCGCCAATATCTCCACCTCTGCCATGTTGTTTATCTATGCTCCCCTAGCAGGGCCGTAAACGAGTCTTAGCGGGTGACGTAAAAATGCTACCGCAAAGTAGTAGCGTTGCTGCAGTTACATTAGCCTTCATTCATTGTTCATACAACGTGAACTCAGATGATACATTTGGATTATCCAACAGTCATTCCGACGTTGAGTTGTACTTTACACTGCGTACCTAAACCAGAACCGTAGTAACGTTAACGTTGGTTAGCGGTGTTAGCCACTAATGTTAACGTTAGTGTAGCAACAGAGCTAACCCAGTAACCCACACGTTAAAATTACGATATAAACGATAGAGGGTTATATCATACGGTAGACATTTTTATATTGCACTACAATATATATCGTAATATCGCACAGCACTAATTAAGGTATTAAATAATAATGAGGATTGGTCATGTCCTGCCGCAGGTCACGCACCAAGGCACATTAATTTCAACATCATTCTTAATTCTTCATTAATATAAATAAAAAATAAAAATATATACAGGATGTCCATAAAGTCTCTTTACAATTTAAGAAATTCATTACAAAATCAATTGATGAGATATGTTCATTAGATTTGTTCTATGTACTCAGTGGTTAGCAAAGTTTTTAATCACATTGCATTTGTGTATCGTGTATGGAACAAAGATACGGGACATCAACGACCTGAAGCAAAAGATCACTGATGCCATTGCCACCATTGATCAGGCTATGCTACGCTATGCTTGCTATGCAAGAAATCGAGTACCATCATGATGTGATTCGTGCAACTAATGGTGCCCATATAGAGGTGTATTAAATGACTACATTTCTAAAGATTTATTTGCTTTTGTAATACATTTGTTCAATTGTAAAGAGACTTTATGGACACCCTGTATATACATATATATATTTTTTGAAAAATAAAAAATCATGAAGGTTCCTCTTTTAGTTTAAAAAGATGGTTAACTATAAACATAAAAAGTAAAATGGGTTGACCCTTTATTACTCTGTGACAAAAGATTGTAATGGTGCTGAAATAAACAATCTCAAAATATTTCAAACCTAAAACATCTCACAGAATCATTGTCTCTTGGTGAGACTTAATTAAATTGTTTTTTCTTACAAAAGCAGAAATAATATTGCCAGGTGATTGACATTATAATTTTTCTTCACATTGGTGCAGTCACCAGTTTTATTCTCTCTCATTTTGATATAATGTATGACATGGTAGGAAGTCCTTTGCACAAGAAAACTGACGTAGAAAAAAACTTTTAGCTGACTGTCTTTGGTTTAAATTAGAAGTCTGTGAGACAAATCTGACATTTAATAAATTGTTATGATCAGTACTTTATGCAGTTAATGAACTCACCAGACACAGACAGCAGCAGGACAAAGCAGAGCAACTTGGCCAACTTCATGTTTTCCAGTGTGTGTGCTTGTTGTTTCTGTGTTTCTGGGTGTCTGCCTGTGTTTGGTAACAGGTGTGTGTTTCACACATTATGTTTTCCTATATACACAAGCTGATTGGCTGCATTGTAACTGCCAGGTGATACTCATCAGAGTCAGGGCCACAAGAAGATCAAATGAAAAACAGGCTGGAAAAACAAATATCCAGTCATAGCTCTCGACAAGAGTACAGTGACTGGTTTAGATATTAGCTAGAGAATTTTAGTGTGAGCACAACATATAATCAACATAAAACAGTAACACTATATACTATTCTTTACTATGATACTACAATATACGTAACTCTATACTCTAATCTATGCTGTTTACAAAACTGCACTATCCTTCTACACTTTAGTAATCTATTATTCTGCAATAGTAAACTATAATTTAGTAGCATTGTTCTACACTGAGCACTATAGATGACAGAGAGAGAGAAAATGAAATTCAAGGTTTTAGTATGAGGGTAAACACAATCAACATGTAACAGCCACACACATTTATACAGTACAGTACTACAGTATATGATATGATATGATATGATATAATATTATATGACTATACTTATGAAGTTTGATGTTTCGCCATGAAACAGGAGGCTGTAACTTTAATGTACGTCATCCAGTCTTCCCCAAATTTCTCATGCTTGATGAGGGTCCCATCCTGATGGATTGGGTCAATATTGAGTCATAGTCATAGTGCCACCTACTGGCAACAAAAAAGTACAGGTGCTGTACTTGTATGACCTGTGCCTAGCAGGGTGAACAGATCCACCACAAATTACTCTGGATGGCATTACTCTGGCCTACAGCACTACTGTAAGGAACCTAGGAGTTATATTTGATCCGGATTTGTCCTTTAATTCCCACATAAAACAAATTTTAAGGACTGCCTTTTTTCATCTCTGTAATATTGCTAAAATCCAGCACTAGTCCACACATGTGTTACTTCTAGGCTGGACTATTGTAATTCATTATTATCAGGATGCCCTAACAAGTTGTTAAAGACTCTCAAGCTGGTCCAGAATGCAGCTGCACGTGTACTGACAAAAACTAGAAAGAGATCAAATTACTCCCATTTTTTGCAGCTTTGCTGCATTGGCTTCATGTACAATCCAGGATAGAATTCAATATCCTTCTCACTTTCAAAGCTCTTAATGGTCAAGCTTCATCATATCTCAAACATCTCATAGTGGATTTGAATTTCAATGTGCTTCTCTCTCTCCTTTGTTTCTTTCTTTTTGCTGTGGCAAAGTGTTAACTTGACTCCACATCATCAGATCATTCCCAAATTTCACATACTTGATAAGTATGAAGATATGTACAGAGCAATACTGAACCATGGTCATAGCGCCACCTACTGGCAACAAGAACGTATAGGCCTCACACACAACATGAAGTTAACCAGATCCACCTAAAGTTTGGTCAGTTAAGTTGTAAGACCTTGATGTGGCTAAATAGCTAAACTTTTTCAGTTTTCATCAAAATCTGTTGTCATGGCAACAAATTGTGCATGTCTTGTTGATATCTTCTATGGGTCTTGGACTTGGGTGTGGCAAAATATATTAACGAAATTTGGTATGCATATGTATCATGTATGGACGTACAAAAAAGCCTCTTGAAGCCATACCTGGAAAGTCGGCCATTTTGAATTTAATTTACAATTTTTGATTTAACCCAACTGACTTCAAATTTTATAATCAAATTGTTATTTAAAGACCTTTGTGATGAAAAGTTATGAAATACATCATCCAATTTACATGAAATGTACTTAGGGTGTTCTCTGTATAATATACATAAACATGACGTATAATTACTGGGTGTTCTTAAGTGCCACATAGTCAATACAGCAAGTGATTTTATAACTCCTTTCCTTAAATGTCAGATAAAACCCAGGTCCGAAGACATCTACATGCCCACAATAAAAGACATGCACAAAGATGTGAGGGTCCAATCAATGTTGCTTGAAGCTTTAATACTTCAATTGTCTTGGTAGTTAAATTTCAAACCACATTCAAATACAAAGTTGAACATCTACAGAACTTATTCACACAAACCTCTTTTATGAATAACAGCCAATAACAATAATGTGCAATAATGCAATAATGTCATATTATTATGTGTCTTGTAATCTTCATTATGGAAGGACATGCCTGAAGGACACTGTTGTGCCTACTATTTTCACTTTCTCCAAGGGCAAAAAAGATCAGCCAGAACAACATCACTTGTTTTACAAGACATTAACATTTTGCCAAATGTATTTTCTGTGATGCCACAGTGGGTTTCATGTGTGGGTGTGGTTAACTTCTCTCTCCCTTGCAGAGTGAAGGCTAATTGCAGTAACTCAAGACACCTAGGCCTGGTGTCCTGTAGCTTATATGTGACTCCTTTTTCATTCATGGAGAGGCTCAGACCTTCCTGCTAAGTGTGTCCCGTCTGCTTCTACCCACAGGCACCAACTTTGGTTTGGTTTCCGGATATGCAGCTTGAGTTGTAGCTATCTTGTTTTCTACACATTACAACACCCTCACATACAGTCATGGAAAGACACACACACAAGGCCGTAGCCAAGAATTTTCAAATACAGAGGTCAAAAATAAGACCACAATTTATATGACTGTTTAGTTTAATCCATGATGTATTTATACTGCTTTCTTGCTGTGCATTTCTCAGTCATGGTCACTCTTGTGGTCCAGTTCTTTCTTATCATTTACAATTTTGCAACTTAAATCAACTCCTATTTCAGTATTCTACAACTTCCATGATTGCATATTTAAAAATTATAACTGCAATATATTATTTTCTTTGTTTGTTCTTAAAACGTGGAATGTAGCACGGCCTGCTGGGAAAGGGAGAAAAGGGCTCATCCAATGAATGAACAGTTTGCAAAATTGGGTCAAGTCAACATATTTCTGGCGATTTCAAGGCTTCACTCCACCGCTGGCTATAGCCGGATACTTTCGTTTTGACATGGCAGCGGAATCTTCAAGTACGTGTCACATGACGGTCCGTTGATGCAAGAAATCGTCTCATCGGCTATTTTCACTTCACAATTAAACGAAACTTCAAGAAAAAAATACCGTCCTCAATGGTAGCTACGGCCATGCACACACAGACAGACAGACAGACACACACACACACAAACACACACACACACACACACACACTAACATCCATCATCCAGCCCTTACACTACTGATGCCACTGATGTTCACACCTCATGCTTCTAATTTGGCACAACGTTTAATTTGGTTAAATAAACTTATTTTGTTAAATGTTTGCCATAGTGTGTCTCCCTTTTGTTTTGGCCACTTGAGACAGGTCCTAACAATGTCAAGTCATACAACTTGTACATTTCTAACTTTTAATATCAATGTTTTCATGAATACAAGATGATTTTAATTTGTTAAATTGTGTTATATATAAAATGGATCAGACTAAATATACTTTAGAGTAAAACCACATTTTTCAAAGCTGTCATTCATCCGTTTCCTATGTTTATTGGAAAAATAGTGTTAAAAAATATAATAGATAATAGTTATTAATTAAACTATTACAATACATTTACCAAATTTTAGCAATTTTAAATATTAGCAAAAAGTACAAATGAAAAGGTGATGATATGTGCTGGTTTTAACATTTAGACAAAGGCAGAATATTTATGGAGAAACTATACTTCTATTGTATAGAATAGAGCTCTTTGCTTCCTGCTTTGCTTGAGTGCAGACACTTCACTCTTTTTCTCTCTGCTTTACTTTCTTTTTTCCCATTGCAATCCTGTCCTTTTGCTACAAAATGTATGGAAAGCGGGTCCTGGATACTTCTATATCACTGGGAGCTTAATTTATGAAAGTATCTGAAGGCTACCACTATTATTTAATCTCTTTTACTTCGTAAGTGTGGCCTTTCAGCAGCACAAGCCTGTACTATAGTGACTGGGAATGAGTCGATTGATCGAGCTTCACTGCTGAATCCTGCAGGTGTTGTTAGCAAGATGGCGCCTGTGTGTGGCTGGCCGTCTGCTGCTCCTGCAATGTTTAGTGTTTTTACTGTTTTTAACCATTGGCACTAAACAAATTGAGTCTCTGCTGGTGTATGATCGCCAGACTCTTTTGTTTTTCCGGCGGAATGTCATGGATTTAGGTGCATTTGATCACGGTGGACAGTATACTTTGCCCCCACTCCTGGCAGGGATTCCGCCTCACCTGTACCGGGCCTCGGCCTTACCTTCTCGGCTTCACCAGCCGACCTTCTGTCGACGCGGTAAACGCGGCGGTCGGCTGGTGAAGCTGAAGCTCTGGCTGACACGCTCTTCGTCCATTTCTCGGACAGGACATGGATTTCTCCCTCCTCTCGCTGTGCCCCAGCGCTTCCTTGACCCCATCGATGTCTGCCTGGTGCCTGTCACCGGCTCATTTGAGGGACTCCAGCCCCTCCGCCTCTGCCCCCTTCGGCTCTCTCAGCGAGGGGTAAACCACCGGCTCCTGAGGCCGCTGCCCCGGGCTCACCAGTCCACCGGACCCAGCTCCCACCAGGATTGGCTTAGTGAACGCTAGATCCCTGGCGAACAAAACTTTCATCCTGAGGGATTTCTTCAGCTCCCGTGGCCTGGACTTCCTCTGTGTGACAGAGACTTGGATCGGTGCCGGTGAGTGCAGCCCTCTGGTTGAACTGTTACCTGCCGACTGTTCTTACTTTAACTCCCTGCGGACGCCGGGCCGTGGAGGAGGAACTGCGACAGTTTATAAAAACAACTTTTAATGTAAGCAGCGCACCGTCTCATCGTCTTTATTTGAGGTGGGTCGTTCCGACCCGGTGCTGTGCGCTGTAATTTACCGACCTCCCAAATACAATAAGGACTTCGTGAATGACTTTTCTGGTCTTCTGGCTGAAATCATGCCTAAGTATGACCGTGCCCTTTTTCTCGGGGATTTTAATATTCACGTGTGTTGTCCTGATAAGCTGTTGGTGAAGGACTTTTTAAGCCTTATTGACTCTTTTAATTTGGTGCAGTGTGTGTCTGGTCCCACACATGAACATGGACACACATTAGACCTCGTCCTCTCTCATGGTCTATCTGTGTCTAACTTGTAGATCTGTGACCATTTGATTTCTGATCATATGCCAGTACTGTTTGAAGTTGCTTTCTCCTGTGCTGATGTTAAGTCTGGCGCCCCTGTTCAGAGCTGTCAGATTTTTAACTCTTTTACTGCTGGCCAGTTCTCTGTGGCTTTTGATCAGCTCTGTGTCCGCCCTGCCTCTGTTAACACAGAGGACCTCAGCTCTTGGTTTGAATCCTCCTGCCTAACCATACTGGACTCTGTGGCTCCAAAAAAAACAACTGTGCAGCCCAAGGCTAAATCTGAGCCCTGGTTTAATGAAACAACGCGCGCAGCTAGACGGGAGTGTCGCAAAGCTGAGCGTAGGTGGAAGAAGGACAAGCTGCAGGTTTCCTTCCAAATCCTAAAGGACTGCTGGCGCTGCTACCAGAATACTGTTAAAGAGACCAAAAGAGAATACCTGTCAAACATCATTGAGTCCAATCGTCATAACCCGCGGGTGTTATTCAAAACCATTGACTCTGTTCTTAATGCCCCACAGCCTGTCAGCTTGGAGGCATCTCCCGAAATGTGCAATAGCTTCCTGCACTTTTTAATTGATAAGGTTGCTACTGCTAGGACTCTCATCCCAGCTCCTGCACCTGACCCCGCTGTCCCTGTGCCTTGTTCTGCAGCTCTTGATAAGTTTGAGCCTGTGTCTCTGTCGTTTTTAGACGATCTGGTTGGCTATATTAAGCCATCAGGCTCTCCCTGTGATGCTGTCTCTCCTAGTTTCTTTAAAGAGGTTTTTCCCTAGTATAGGGCAGTCGGTTCTGGCTATCATAAACAGCAGTCTGTCTTCTGGTGTTGTTCCCGCAAGTTTTAAACATGCAGTGGTGCAGCCCCTACTTAAGGCGGGTGTTAACGGCAGTAAATCAACCAGTTGCAGTAGTTGCTGCCATCTTTAAATCTGTATTTCAGTGCAAGGAAATTACATAAGGTGATTTTAACTCTTTTGAATATCTGTTTTTTATTAAAAGATGATCCAAAAGTTCTTTTTTTAATCATTTATAGACCTCCAAGATACTCAGGAAAATTCATTGATGAGTTTGCTGAACTGCTGTCAGTTATCTGCACTGACTACAACTTTTTTATCATAACAGGGGATTTTAACGTTCACGTAGACAATAACATGGACAGTAATGCCAAAGAACTCTCTGCTCTACTTGACACTTTTGGCCTCTTGCAACATGTGAAAGGGCCCACACACATTCTGGATCTGGTTATCTCTAAAGGTGTTGACATTTCTTCTGTTGATGTTAAGGACTTGGCTCTTTCTGATCATTTCTGTGTGTTCTTTGACTTACAGATCATTCCAAATGTTCAGTTAACCTCTGTGTCTGTTAGGAGAAGGTACATAAATGAGAATACCAGTGCCAAGTTTATGGAGGCTATAGCTATGTCACCAACTGTGAGTGCAGAGTCAGTTGATGAACTCCTGGATAAATTGAACTGGAAAATCTCAAATGTCATGGATGCTGTTGCACCTATTAAAACTAAAACTAAGACAACCTTGATCAGAAAGAAAACACCATGGAGGAACACTATGATGGTAAAGGCTTTAAAAACAGAATGCAGGAAAGCAGAGCGTAAGTGGAGAAAATAATGAGATGAAACATAGTATACTGTTTATCACAGCCAATAAACCTGCATGTTCCAGGCATAACTTGTCCTGGCATCACATGTTGCATATCTAGACGGCTTGCTTGGCATATACTGTTTGAAAAGGCAGCGTCCCCTAAAAGCAACCAGACACTCATTCGCTGTAACGTTTGGACTTGGGTTATAGATGAGTGGCAGGCACTCCACCCACTTGTCCCAAACCTCTCTGATTGCATGGGTGCATAGGTGGTCGAGTGGTTAAGAGCGCATGCCATGTACGCAGCGGACCCCAGTTCAAGTCCCGGCCAGTGGACCTTTCTGCATGTCACCCCCCCTGTCTCTCTACTTTCAAATAAAGGCGTCTATGCCAGAGAAAATCTTTAAAAAAAACAAAACCTCGCTGCCAGTTTGTGTTGTTGAGGACGGCCAGAGGCCTGTACTACGAAGCTGGTTTTTCTCTTATGGAGGTAACTTCAGGGTTAATCCTGGGTTTTACGTCCTACGACGGGGCGTGGCTCAGGAGGTAGAGCGGTCGTCCTCCAATTGGAAGATTGGCGGTTCGGTTCCCGGCTCCTCCAGTCTACATGTCGATGTGTCCTTGGGCAAGACACTTAACCCCTAGTTGCTCCCGTTGCTGTGCCAACGGTGTATGAATGCGAGTGAATGGTTAGATTCCTCCTGATGTGCAGGTTGGCACCCTGCGTGGTAGCTGCCTGCCATCAGTGTATGAATGTGTGTGAATGCGGTGAATGAGTTGTAGTGTAAAGCGCTTTGAGTGGTCGAAAAGACTAGAAAGGCGCTATATAAGTACAGTCCATTTACCATTTACCATTTACGACGCTGGTTCACTTCTTACCGGGGGAAGTCACCGTGGTAACTTATGCTGAACGGCTAACCTGCTCCGGAGCAGGTTATGTTCTGGATAAGAGATCAACGAGCATAAAAGCACCACCTCCTGACCAATCAGTTCTCTTGGAAAATGGCCCATTCATAGAAGATCCTGTCCACATTGGTGCGCGGATCGTGAGAGGAGCTTAGGATAGAAAGAGTTTTTAGGGATAGATGCAATCCTTTTGATGTCCCTGATGTTATCCTATACAAAAGGTACAGATTTTCAAGCGACATTAAGTTATTATGCGCTTCAACCATTTGGGTGAATGATGTCAAACCAACTGTATAACATACAGACTAATATCACCCATGTGCCTCAAGGCTTATTTTTCAAATGTATCTTTTCATCAATTTTTTAATAATTAAAATAAATAAATAACCTTACCACCACTCCAGTTTCAGAACTTGTGTCAGGAAACCTGACAGAAAGTCTCAATAAGAACATCTTGAGAGTAATCGCTGCAAAAGTGCAGAAAAACTGAATTTTATTCATATTTTTTAATTGACCAAAATCAACCCAGGTAACGGAGAGATATCCAGGGTATGTTAATCCAGCTTCCTAGTACAGGCCTCTGGTCTTGTATCACGGTTGTCCAAGCGAATCACCTGTGACAACGTGAAATTTCTGGAGTGACATGGTGGCCCGAAAAAAATTGTCCGACCAGACACTGTATCCCATAAACTGCTGGTAGATTTATTTCTGGATCTGTACACACCAGTATGCTTTGATGTCTGTCTGGGTTACATCCTTCCAACTGTCTTTGTAAATCCGTTTCCCCTCCTAGTTGGTCATGTTTACAAACATGAAAAATACAAAACACAAAAATAAACTCAGCATTAGTGATGACAGTCAGGGCTATGTTTAGGCCTAAGAATTCAAAAGCAGTCACACTGCCAAATGTAATCAATCAATCAATCAATCAATCAATCAATCAATCAATCTTTATGTGTATAGCACCAAATCACAACAAAGTTATCTCAAGGCACTTTACACATAGAGCAGGTCCTAAACCGAACTCTTCAGGTTTAGAACCTGAACAACATTCTCCAAGCATTCATTGTGCTTGGAGACGGTGTTTATGGGAATTATAGTTAATGTACATACAATCATATAATATTCCCTAGCTGTGAAATTAACTCCTTCAAAAAAATAGTCCAGGATGTTCATGTATAATTTGAGGGATATTTGGCATCCCATAGTCTCTGCAGCTCTCTGGGCACCATGCCAGACTTAGCTGTCACCAATGATCCACACTATGAATATGAGAGGAAAATAAATGAGTGTAACAAATGCTTCAGGTAATGAAAAACATAAGTTATAAAAGATGGCTCCGTTTTTTATGTTGACAATGCTATTATGTCACATCTGTAGGATAAAATGGAACAAGAGCGCAACACCTCAAAATATAGATGACCGTCTTTAAATATATTCTTTTTGTCCTTTGAAGTAAAATCAGCTGTAAACACCAATAACTGCTAATTAGTGATAACATATAAATAAAATAATACTAAAATTCATCTCACAAAAAAAAAACCCAAAAACGTCTGTTAGTAGAATCCACCATAGAAGAAGCCATAGGTATTTTATTTGTCAGATATTTTCATGGACAGTTCTCCAAAAGTCACCAACACCACAAACATGACTGAGAGGTCAGTTATTTCAAGCATCAGTGTCACATGACCAATTATGTTGACTCAATTTGAGACAGAATTGATTGCTTATCCTTGGAGTCCCAGAAAACACTGAACATTTATGAACACTGAACAATAAAAGTGAAAATGAGTTATTTAAACCTTGAATAGTTGTATTCAGAGACAAAAAAAATCTAACAATTCAGTGGATTTTTAATTGCCAAATCTGGTTAGACAAATTTGCTTCCATACAAGATGGAGAGATGTGTTGAGATGAAAACTTTCTGCACTGTTAACTTTCATTTTTAGAGTTCTCAATGTATTATTTGTCACACAGAGATTCACAACTTAGACAATACAATGGGCCAGATGCAAGAACCACTCGTACGCACAGATTCGTTCTTAAATCATGCGTACGAGTGATTTACGAGGATTTGCCGCATTCACCTATTTTCTCGTATTTTGCATTTTCTCTTAGGTACGAACACAATTTACGAGTGATGCAGACCTGTCGTACCTGTCAATCACAACCAACCTGCAGTCCTCCAAAGCAATAAAACATGACTGTTACTGTCTAATTGTCCAATGGCAGTGTGCCAACGATATCATGTCTTTCGGGGGAACTCAAATTTTTCGGCGGGGGTGACATCATATACTATAAGCAAGATATGATAATCACTTAATGAACACATAACACATCCACACGGGTATCAAGACCAAACAACACTGTATGATACAATCTAGCCAAGCACAATACGGTAGCTATACTCTATACTCTACAGAGTGATGTAACCTGCTGTAGTTTATCAACACAAACACAATGGAAGGTCGAGCTGTTGAACTGTTACCCTCATCTCAAACTTCTTCTGCCGGCTTGTCCTGCGTTGTCATCCCTGGTGTTAGCAGGTCTGTGCTGACAGCAGTCCGACAGCAGGTGTAACATCAGCAGTTGAGCTTCAGAATCAACTGACTTGGATTTTCTTTTTAACATCACTGTATGCTGACTACCACTTAACAGAGAAATGAATAATGTTGATCCGCAGGCTGAGTGTATATTATATTGTCAGTTTTTTAGAGACCCCTGAGTAATGGGTGTGAACTACAGGGGATATAGAGAAGGGGGGGAAGTGTATACTATGTCCCGTTCATTAAATTGCACTTCTGAATCCATAATCATGATGACTTTACTCTGTTTGTAAAATAATTAGGCTATTTAGTATAAAGAAGTAGGTTATTTAACAATTTACCTAGATATATCAGTCATTTACATTGACAATAGAAACTATGATATAATGCAAGCTTACAATATAAATATTAGCGGCCGAAACTACAAAGCGACTTGTCCACAGTTACTTTTCCACAATATAAACTGACTATTTATAATAACTGTTATTCATTTAATTGAAATATTGCTTATCTTAGTAATAGTTTAACTCCCTGGCTGATGACATCCTCTGGTATAATTCATGTTAAATCATTTTTGTTTTTATTTCTGTAACGGTGCAACAGCTGAGACAGCGTTCACAGCACGGGTCATTTTTCCTCATTCTTTGTCTTTCTCAGGACCTTTAATTCCACTAACACTAAATAATAATCTGTGTTTCTGTTGATCTATTTCTGAGAGCGGGACCTCAGTCTGAGAGCTCGTAAAGTTCTTATTCTTAGTCTTTAGTGCCATTTTCATGAATGGAGCTTCTCCACAACCTGCCGGTCGTCTGACCTTATTTGGTATTTTTGGGGCGTCATTCATGTTAATTTACTATTCTCAGGAACGCGCGTTCATTTAGAACAGGTGGGATTCATCATGTTTACAATGGTCATTTACGACTGTTTCCTGGTGATACGAGTGTTTGGTGAATCAGACGTGGCTCACTCGTAAATTCCACCTCACGAAAAAAGTACGACAGATTTAAGAAGAAAAATACTAACATATTCTTGCATCTGGCCCAATGTTTCCATTGAAAAGTTTTTTATTGGATTTGGGACATTGTGCTATGTTTGCAAGGTTTGCAAGTCACATCTCAAAGATTTGAGACTTGATTTGGACTCTACAGACTTCATATTTGACTCGGATTTGGGGCAAAAAAACAGCTCTGAGTAAGCATTGCGTGACATGTTAAGGTGTATGGTTATGTTACCAGTAACCAAGGCTCAGTGATATTAGTTTAGTTAAAGCTGCTATAATCTACTTTTTTTAATTACAGTGAAATGTCAGGCTCATCTGCTGCTAGTGTCGGCTTTAAGGAGGCTTTTAGGCAGGTTCCCGCTGTTGTTTTTAGATGAAAACGACGCATGGTGGCTTTATAGCTCTTATTTTGAAATGTTGGGCGGAAGATAGTCTTTTCAGTCGTGTTAACGCTCTCTTGACACAGCTCCGTACCGATGCCTGCACTACCGTACCTGGATGACACTGACCTGCATCCAGCTGTGTTTACACGCACCGTGCCAGACATAACAGGCACGAGACAGGACTTTCGCTGCGGCTGCTTTGATCCCGCTTTGTCGTTAACCGTGAACGGTGGCTGTCTCACGAGACCCAGCTGCAACCTAAAGACGAGATAAGGGGGTCGGGGGAGAGGGGGCGGGGCTCATCCGTTACCCTGGTGAATTCATTAACACGTTAGCATCCGGCTAGCCATAGTCTTAGGTACCTAATGTAACAACGAGGTTTACACCGAAAATCACGAATGTCATCTCTCATTTCTGGAGGATTGCACTCGACATGAGTCTTAAGTAAATGTAGCACCCAGTTACGAGGCGATATATCGCGTTCGGAAAAGAAGAGGGATCTTAGAGATGTAGGAATGGGTTTCATGGAAGACGATGGAGCTAGCAGGCTAGCTTCATGGAAATACAGTTGAAGATATGCGGCTGTTGCAAATCGTAGCTACTAGCGGCAACCCCAGCTAGCTAACATGGACTGTTTGGTTGCTATTAAACCTGACGGTGTGTGAGATAGGTCAATACAATGATAACACTGCATTTGGTAGCCAGCTAGAAGCCGACGCAACAATGGAGTCTTTCCTGCAGATAGCTCCCCATTCTCTGGCCATAGTTCTGTCCAGTGTCGGAGCTGGGGATGCGGTGGGGGCCGGTGTGTCAGAGAGCGACGAGCTGCCGAGACATCACACCGGCTATGAGATTTTTGCCGATTTCAAAGCGGAAAATACCCAGCAACATGCGTGGAACCAGCGGATTACCGAGGCTGTGTCCGAGACCTTCTTCCTGGGATGGATAGACGAGCATGTGCTGCTGATACAGGGGAAGGAGGACCATCTGGAGGTACTGAGGGAGGGATGGATGCGGAGGTCCCTTAATCCGCCTCGAGGATTTACCATCAAATATCTGGGTAAGGCCTCACTGCTGCATAGGTTTCAGACAGCTGTTATTCCTATGCTTGTGGGTGTGTTTCCTTTGCCATTCGTCATCTTCATCTTCATCATCATCTGTTTCTCTGTTGCGAACAGTCTCAGTTTTCAGAACATCTCCTGTTTCACATCTTTCCGTCTAACAGCTACAATATTTGAGTATATGCTGTGAGATTAGTCACTGCATATAACATATATCTTTTAAAATGAGTATTTCCAAGACAAAGAAAAACCGACTAGTAAGAAATTGCTGTGTCTGGTGCCACACTGAAGGCTACATTTTCAGAAGCAATGACATCACAGGAAAAGTTGTGTATAATTGCTTCAACACCATATCTGCAGTCTTAAAGTATTTTAAAAAATGGACTTCAGTTCCCTCAAAATAAAAAGGCCACAGGAGATAGTCTTTAATTGCATTTATAAGTCTTAAATATCTTCTCTTGGCTGCGGTGAACAGTAATGTTACTTATACAATATTTTCGTGTCTGTTTGTTGTCAGTTGAACATGTGTAAAACAGAAGTGGTAACATTGTTTTGACAGAGGATTGTACAGCTGTTTAATCCTGTTTTGTGGTGTTTCAGTCAAACCTATAGGATAGTGAGCAATATCACTACTGTAGCAAGGAAACTCAGGTGTCATTGTCAGTTTTTAGAACATATGATAAATTAAAGGGTACATAATCTGCACATTTCTGGTCTAAATTTATATTCTCTGTCTCACTGATATGTAATGAATAGTAGAGTTTAGCAGTGTTTTGGTATGATATTGTCCACAGGAGGTACGTCACCTCTACTTTTCACTATATAGTGCATACAGCTCCAACTCTTGAACATAGTTGTCGTCAAAATAGAGATATTCCAGTGAGCATCAAAACAAACAAACAAACACTGGCACTTACAGATCAGTCCTGAACAAAGTATCGGGTGTACAGTTTGAATTTCACTTAATTCTACAAATTGTTGTTTCCTCCGTTCTATTTTAAGCTGACAGTTTTATAGCCTTGATGCATTTGTTTTTACACAATAAATAAGAAGACTGATATGTGAGTGCTTAGGGCTGTTGCACAAAAGCAGAATTCAGAAATCCAGGATAACTGAAGAGCGAAAGTCTCATCAGTTCATCCTGGCTTAAGCCGTTGCATGTTTGCCAGTCCAGGATGAAGATATGGGGTTAGGTCAAGCCAGGTCTAAATAATTCACGGCTTTCTTAAATAGACCCCTCAATCGATCACAGATTTACTGATGCAGACATGGAAAAAATGAATGTGTGCCACATACTTCTCACGAAGCGAGCAACAGCTTCTAATGAAAACTTATGAGGAGATGAAACATAAACAGTGCATCTGGAAAGTATCCACACCCCTTTATTCCCCCACATTGTGTTATGTTACACCTTATTCCAAAATTGATTAAATTCCTTTTTTTTCTCAACAATCTACATGATATCCCATAATGACAAAGCAAAAAAGGTTTTTTTTAGAAATTCTTGCAAATTAAAAAAAAATAAAAAACTGAAATAACGCATGTAAATAAGTATTCACTCCCTTTGCTATGACACTCAAAGTTGAGCTCAGGTGCTTCCTGTTTCCACTGTTCATCCTTGAGATGTTTGTACAACTTGATTGGAGTCCACCTGTAGTAAATTCAATTGATTGGACATGATATGGAAAGGCACACACCTGTCTATATAAGGTCCCACTGTTGACAGTCAGACCTAAAGGACTCTCAGACCATGAGAAACAAGATTCTCTGGTCTGATGAAACCAATATTGAACTCTTTGGCCTGAAGGCCAAGTGTCACGCCTGGAGGAAACCAGACACCTCTCATCACCTGGGCAATACCACCCCTACGATGTAGCATGGTGGCGGCAGCATCATGCTGTGGGGATGTTTTTCAGCGGCAAGAACTGGGAGACTAGTCAGGATCAAGGGAAAGATGAATGGAGCAAAGTACAGAGAGATCCTTGATGAAAACCTGCTCCAGAGCACTCAGGACCTCAGACTGGGGCAGGTTTTTATTTTCAATAAATTTGCAAAAACCTTTTTTCGCTTTGAAATTATGGGGTATTGTGTGTAGATTGATGAGAAAAAAAAGGAATTTAATCCATTATGTAATAAGGCTGTAACATAACAAAATGTGGCCAAAGTGAAGGGGTGTGAATACTTTCCGGATGCACTGTATGTGAATTGGGAATATGTCCGGTATAGGGCTGCACGTTTTGGTGTAAAAGTCAATGCGATTATTGTGGAAAATATTGCGAGTACGATATAATAAACAAAATGGTATCATGACTGTATAATTACTGAAGATTTTGAGAATCTAACTTACCAATAGCAAGGTGAAGTTTAGGTCCATTGATTAAGCTCTACTGCTTCCATAATGTTAGTACAGTTATCTGTTGTAATAACGGCCATGTTGTCGCCGGTGTGATCCTCAGGTCCGGATCATTTTCTGAAATCCCTCTTTGCAAGCCGTGTACAGGGGCATCATGTCTTTTGTGTTTTGTTTTGTTTACAGGCTGGTCGTAAGTTGTCTCTTTATTAGTTAGTTAGCTTTCAATGCGTTGCATTCATACTTAATGTTCTGGTGCTGATATAAATTTGTTGTGTTGCTGTGTGATGTAGAGACTTTAATTTGAGTTGTTTTACAGAGTGCCTCTCTCTGCTCGACGTCACTGAGCTTAAATCGAAAATATCACCATGTAACAGATGTGGTTTTTTTTGTTTACCAGTTCAGCATCCGATGCTCGTTAACATCCATTAGCACCTGGTCTTTGGTCTGCTCACCGGCAAGTCATGTGACCACGCACTGCACACGCTTCACTGACTACACAGAGACTGAGAACAGTTTGTGAAGTATCTGCTCGTGGTGCATAGATGAAACATTTTCACGTGCACAATTAAATTAAATTACATTTAAATGTCTCTTTTGCGATTAAAAGTATTTTTTGCCATTATATAACTGCACTGGGTGACATCGCGATTGCGATTAAATTAATCGGGCAGCACTAGTCCGGTGTAAAGAAAGCCTGGAGGACAATATCGGACTTAATGTGTAAGTAGTCCAAATATATGGGTCACTGACAAATAAGGGTTGGCAAGATGAGAAATTCAAAAATGTCTTAAAAATACTTTTAAAAGCAGCATCAGGTTTATTAATATGTACATTTTGTATTTATGTTGGTTTCATGTCATTTGAAATGACATTTGCAACATTTAGTTTTTACCAAAAGTAAGATTGAATGAATCCTGATAATGTCCCATGGTGTAACCAACTAGAATGATAAATATTAATGATTTGAACCACCTACAGTGTATTTAAGTGTATTCATGAAAAATAATTACTTCATTTTAAAACATCAAATGTTTTGTTAATATTGAGCAGGACATATCCTAAAAACAACCGTTTTTTCTAAATAAGTTGGGGCCAATGATGTAAAATTTGTTAAAGACCATTTGGTTGCGTTGCAAAACTGGATTATATTAATTCCACATTTTAGTTCATGTTTATTTTCCTGTACATAAAAAAAATCTGTTACACTGCCTGACCATGTTCCTTCCACAGTCAAAAACATTGTTTGCTGTAGAAATGGACACTGAAAATATGACAGTCAACAAAAAAACAAACATCTGACACCAAGAAATGACGATGATATTATATTTTAAATCCAGTCAAGAAACAATCATTGTAAATTAATTTAATAAATTAACTAATTTCTTCAACTGTAAATTCGTCAACTCATGAGAGGTTCTGCATCAGTGGAGAGCCAATACCAACGATCCTGGAGAAACCCATTCTGAGTAGATGGAAGAACTTAGGATACAATAAGCGGCCTCAACCAAATCAACAGATCTGCTCTTCCAGGGAAGTTGAAGTTGTGGTGCTTCAAATTTGGTCTCCTGCCCCGTCTCATGTGGCGGGGCAGGATAATGCAACCTCTACAACAGTGGTGTTCAACCCTGCTCCTGGAGAGCTACTGCCCTGCAGGTTTTAGGTTTCTCCCCACTCTAACACACCTGATTCTAATTATTAACTCATTATCAAGCAGCTGAAGCTTGTCAAATGGCTTGATAACAAGTTAATTATTAGAATCAGGTGTGTTAGAGTGGGGAGAAACCTAAAACCTGCAGGGCAGTAGCTCTCCAGGAGCAGGGTTGGACACCACTGCTCTACAAGGTTGCATTATCCATGGCAATCGACTGGAGAGAGCTCAATTGAGGAAGCGGCTTGGCATGCAAAGATGCCTGAGCAGTGTGGGGCTGTATGGGAACGGAGCCCTCTCCCTACCTATCTTAAGCCAGGTGGTGGCGTATTAATGTGCCAAAGCACGGCTGGAGATGACACTCACCGTGTCCCAGGACCCTTTGGTACGAGGTGCTGCTCCCACCCTGGCAACAGGGAAAAAGTGGAAGCCTCAAGCTGCAGTGGCTGATGCACAGGCTGCCCTCAAACACCGGGACATCATGGGGCACGTCCAACACGGCAGAGCAGGCTTTGGGCTAGGAACAACAGCACCCACATGGCAAAAGGCTACTCCAACTGAACGACGACATGTGGTGGAGGAGGTGCGATGCCAGGAGGAAGCAGCCAGGTGTGCCAGAGCAGTCTCCCATTCACAGCAAGGCCAGTGGATGAGGTGGGAAAGCATAGAGAAAAGGAAAATCACCTGGAGCGAGCTGTGGAACATGGAATCTAACAGGCTAAGTTTTATAATCGGAGCCACATACGATGTACTTCCCTCTCCAACAAACCTACATCTCTGGTTTGGACCCAGCATGTCTCCTGTGTTCAGCCCTCAAACACATCCTAGTGGGTTGTAAGATCTGCCTGACCCAAGGAAGATACACCTGGAGGTACAATCAAGTGCTGAAATGCTTAGCCTCTGCAGTTGAGCACAAGAGAGCCACAACCAATGCCATCCCACCAACTACCCAGATTACCTTCCCACAGACAACATCCTTCATCCAGGATAGGGAGAAAGAGGGGACCAACACCTCACCATCAGACTCAAGCCCACTAAGTGCAGATAGGGACTGGGAAATGCTCGTCGACCTAAGCCAGAGACTCCCCTTCCCTTCAGAGGTCGCTGTGACCAACATGCGCCCAGATCTGGTACTCTGGTCCAACTCCTGCCGCCGTGTCTTCATCTTTGGGCTGACGGTCCCTTGGGAAGATGCCATCGATGAGGCATATGAAAGGAAAAGCTGTGCTACGCCAACCTGGCAGCTGAAGCAGAGGAACGGGGAGGGAGTGTGAAGGTGCGCCCTGTAGAGGTGGGCTGCAGGGGCTTTGTTGCTAGTTCCACAGCAAGGCTCCAGAAGGAAGTTGGCATCAGAGGGCAGACCTAGAGGAAGACCATCAAAGAACTTGCCACAGTCGCTGAGAAGAGCAGTCACTGGCTGTGGCTAAGCAGAAAGGAGACAGAGTGGGGAGCCAAATGACCACTTATTCCCATGCGGCACACACCCAGGTCTGATCAGCCTGCGGTGGGCCTGCCTCAGCTGAGGGTGTCTTGTGATAAATGGCCGAAACACCCAATGAAGCTGGGGTACACAACTGAAGATGTGTCGCATGGGAGGAAACATCACTAAATGGTCATCGCCAAACCCAATCCAACCAAGAGGACATCTCATAACCCATTCAAGGAAAGTGCTGAGCTGAATCATTAGGGATTGTAACATCTAGTCCTATCTAATCTAAAGAGGTCAGGTGGTTCAGAGATGATGTTATTATACTATAAAGAGGTCAGGTGGTTCAGATGATGTTATTATATAATAAACAGGTTAGGTGGTTGAAGTCAGATGAAGACATTCTTCCCACCCAGCTGTTTCATGCAGCAGCATTCACACATGCTCTGTGATGAGTCACTTTTTCCTTGTTAGAAGATGGCATCTAATGGAAAAAATCCATTTCATTTATTTAGTGTTATTGTTTTAGTTTTGTTTATATTAGTAATGAAATAGCAGAAATATAAATAATTATATTTCACAGATGTTATGTTTGAGTAACTTTTCTCATTCAAATGATTTTTTGGTATTTTAAAACTACTGTACATGTTCAAAAGTGTTTTTTTATGATCCATCTTTAATTAGTATCATAAACTACTGATATCTAACCAAATGAGCATCATAAACTACTGATATTTGACAAAATTGTCCTCTAACAGAAAGACATTTAATAGGACTCAGATGATGTAAGCACTTATAAGATTTTGACATTTCATTTTTAAATCAAATTTGGCATCTGTGAAAGCACATGGCTTTGGTCTCAATATTTGAAATGTAATTCTTAAAGTAGATATTCATTTTAATGAATTCTAAAGAATTAACTATTTTTTCTAGGGTTACACCATGTGGCATATAAACTGAGAAAACCTGAGTAAGTCCAAAAAACATCAGTTTATGAGTAATTGTTGAGAGCTTCTAACTTTGTCAGACAGCAGTTGTAGAAGGGGTCCTTCTCTGTAAAACCACTTCCTGTTATATGGCCTTCTGCACAATTTTAACAAATAGGCCTCTTAAATGGTGGTTACACTTCATGTGGTGCACTTGACTTGATATGATCCCTCAAATTATATTTAATATTTAGAACAATTGTATTTCATTAATGTTTATTTAATATGAAAGGGTGATAGTGTAAGATTATGCCTAACTAGTTGATATGGTGTTTTATTAAAAATGTAACTTTTTTCATTTAAGTTTTGATGGTTACACCAACGGGACATTTTTGCAATAATCTTCATATATGTTCTCTTAAAATTGATTAATATATAGTATTCATGCAATTATTTTCAAATCTTAACCCATTCAAATTTGACTCACATATGAACAGTTGTACACTTTGCCTTAAAAATGAGTGGTGGAACCCAGCTGGACCCAGCTGTCTGCACAGAAAGCTTCCCTCAGTATTAGAGCTTCTTCATCTAACATGCAAATATCAAACATCCCAACAAGGACACACCTTTGTGAAGAAAGAAACACGTGAATAGGACTTACTGTGTTGCGCTGACTGAATCCAGCTTTGCTTCATCAGCCGTTTCTAATCATCTAAAAAACTGCAGCAATATATTCCATATATGAACCGCAGTCTTCATGAAAAAACGATGTGACAGTAAGCCTAACTAATAATGACTGACATGTATAATTATAAAAATTATAATCGTTACCTACAATTAAAGTAACTTAATGACAATGTATGTGGTATTTTACTGCAGGCTAATAAAAATGAGGCAGGATACAGAATTCCATGAAATAACATTGATTTCCAATTGGAGAGACAGCTGACTGAACAAATAAGACACCAGGATTAATCAAGCCTGGCTGTTAGTCGGTGTGGAGCAGGCTAACAGCACGGAATACATCTCCATGGTAATTTATGCTACCCTGCTTTCTTGCAACCCGAGTCCCAGCCAAATTTAGCCAGGATAACCGGAACATCCTGGCTTAATCCACTATCTAGGTTTTGTGCAACAGCCCTCTGGTGTTTGTAAACTTAGCCTCAATCCAATCACAAATGAGAATGGGAATTGATAAGATTTTATTGATACCAGTGCCATTATCGATTCTGCTCATCAGTCCGATTCTTAATTCCCTTATCAATTCCTGATCAGTTGTTTAGGTGAAAAAAAGTAGAGCTACACAGGATTTCAGTGACAATCAATGTGTAGCAAGCTGCTACACATTGTTGAAGATGAATATATGAAGCAAAACTTGTAGATGAGATGAATGGTCTGCAACCAAAAGTTAACTGTGTTAATTAAATAATTAATTGATTGATTGATTGATTGATTGATTTGATAGCGTCTTATAGTCTTCTGCCTGTATGAGAATAACAAAATAACGGGGAAGCAGAGTGTTTAATGTTATATATCCAGCAGTGGAGAGCAGCCTCTCTGCTGCACTAGTAGCTCCCAGAACTTTTGCTGTCCAACATTTTGAGCAGCTGCAGGGTTGTTGAGGTGAGACAGACTGAACACTGAGTTATTTTCCTCAGCTCAGAGTTGGTTTATGTTGTTTAATGCTGCTGTGTGTGTTGGTCAGCAGGTCTCGTTTGTTACTGCTGTAGTTAGCTGCTACGGCATAGAAAGTTCACGGTACACTTCATTTTCATGTCACAAAGGTAATTATTTAGTTTTTAATTTGCATTTTTGCCTTTATTTTGAAAGTAGCTGGCATAGAGGCTGACAGGAAACAAGGAGAGAGAGAGGAATGACTTGCAGCAAAGGTCCTTTCCAGGAGTTGAACCAAGGCTGCAGCAACTATGTGGCGTGCGTGGTAACCACTCGACTACCAAAGTGCTCCCTGCTGCTGCTTTTGAAGATTAACTACAAGATAACTGAAGATAACTTTAGTGTGTGCATGCTCTTGACAGCAGGGAGGCTACATTGCTGTCACAAATGAGTTCCGCCTTGTCTGTTCTGTCAACACAACACGCCTGGGCATCAGTAAGAGGGATTCATAAGTTTGGAGGCATATGATTTCGATGTTTAGGACAATTTGGAACCAGTTGTAAACTGCAACCGGTTCTCGATTCCCATCCCTACTCACCATTGAAGACTATGGAATGGACAGCTTAGTCGTGCATGATTTGTTGTTTTAGCACTGACATCACAATGTGTGCATGTATTATATGGGTTTTCCCTCCATTTTTTTGAGTCAATATGGCAAATGCTAGAGTACGTGTGTGGTGCCGTTTATGTAGAGTGACTGTACTTAAGTGAAAAAAGAAATCATGATTTGACAGACAAAAGTGTCCATGAGGATTTAAATTTCATACTGAGATTGATGAAAAAATAAAGTTTGAAAAATGATGTTTTTATTTTAAAAAGTTAAACGAATGAATGAGTGAATTTGAAAGCATTTTACAATAATCTGCCTGTTTGACAATAACAAACCTCACTGTGTTATTAAAGTCATGTCTCCAGCAGTGGAGAGCAGCCTCTCTGCTGCACTTCTAGCTCCAGGAGAGTAATTACTGTCCAACTGGCTGAGCAGCTGCTGCAGGGTTGTTGAGGTGAGAAAGTTATTTTCTTCATCTCAGAGCTGGTTTAAGTTGTTTAATGCTGCAGTGTGTGTTAATCAGCCGGTCTCGTTGTTACTGCTGGAGTTCACTGCTCCACTAATGTGATGGTGTAGAAAGTTCACAATATACTTCATATTCATCTCCCAAAGGTAATGATTTAGTCATGAAATAAAACAATTCTTGTAATCGCCACTTTTTGTGATGATGTAATCTAGCTTGTGTGTGCTGTAGACTGTCCAGGTGCTGAACTGCCCTTGGAGTTAAGTTCTGTCTTCTTCATTCTGTCAACATCACTTGCTGTCATTTTTAACAAAGAGGCGGCTAATAATACAAAGGTGGCTTGCCTTTGAGTTATATAGGCAGTGAAGACCCTGCAATAGTCACATTGCAGGACGCATAATGTTTTTTGCTGCTTGATACAAATGGAAAACTTGCAAGGCTTTCATTTTTCATGACTAACAAGTCCCACTGATGTTGCATAATTTAGTCTGAAGGGTTCTTGGACACACAGGGTTGATCAGTTCTCAGTGTGCTCTAGTGAAGGGGGGCACTTCACTCATTTATCAAACATCCAATGCAGGCCCTAGTTGCCCCCCACAACCTGAAAATGAGCGCTTCCTGTTTTTGTTGTTTCATAAACTGGTCAAGTGCGTCCCTTCACTAAAGCACATACTGAACAGATGGCTGCATGCACAGTCTGCATATCACCTGCCTGTAAACATGCATGCAACCCAGCTACTGACACAGATAGGTACCTAGTTTAACCATCTATAGCACATGGTCTGAAGCATGTGGCATAAGTACACTTTGTTTATCTTTTAAAAAAAACATTTTTAAATATATTGTGGGCTTATGCCTGGGCTGGATTAGAACCAGAGACCCTGCCATTATGTGGCATGCGCACTAACCACTAGACCACCTGGCTGCTCCCGTTTGTTTATCTTTAATTACAGCTTTGGTTCTCTTTAAAATAGGTTAGTTAAGTCATGGAGTAACAGGTAAAGTCAGCAGGGTTTTAATTGCTTAAAGTATGTAAACATGATCTATGTCATCTCAAGATTATGTATTAAATATTGTTGAAAACTGTTTTAATCATGTTAACACCTCTGTTATTTTTGCATTTAAATGATCCTGATAAATATTATGACTAACCATTATGACATGTATTTTATGAATTAAAATCATTTTATTTCTAATTTATTTGCATGTTTGTGTGCCACTGCCCTGTGGCGATTTTAGACCCTTTTTAGGGATGCCCAAGCACCGCTAAATTTGATCTCAGCACCCCTAAAAATAAATAAATAAATATTGTCTGTTAGAGATTCAAATGGTTTTATTAACAGGTTTAATGTACTTTGGATAGTTCTGTCATTAATACTGCCTTTCCCTCAGGGTTCATTAACTATCGTAGGCATCTCTGTAGAAATCTGTGATTGTTTATTCTGAACCATTATTATTATACACTACAGTAGACCACTCAACAATGTATTAATATTTATTGTTGTAATTTATGTTATTCAGTGAAATGAATTATTTAGCAGGGGGTTTGAACACTTGCAGGGCATTGTATGTCAAATTCTCATTAGGAGCTGAGCTCCTCTAAAAGTCTGATCCTAGAATCGTCCCTGTGTGTAACAGGCAGGGGCGGATCTAGAAATGTTTTGATGGGGGAGCCAGACTAGGGCACAGTCTCAGGAAGGGTGGTAACTTAGCCTGACTCTACTTACCATGAGTGCAGAGACTGTAGACACACAGGGCCTCCCCGTGAAGTATGCAGCGGCTTGTCAGGTCAGGTGTCGCCTTCAAGTGCACAGAAGAAAATCAGAACGGTAAGCGGTAATGCGGTAACTAATACATCTCAATAAAATAATAGAATAAGACAATAACTAATAATCTAAAAAATAAATTCAATGCACCTTGAGTAACGACAGTGAGGCAGCAAAAATCTATCAAATCACAGTAAAATGTTGGTTTGGATAAGAAAACAATTCTACTAGTATAAAATGAATATTAACCAAGTACATTCCAACAGTGGTGGTGGGGGGGCACCTGCGGTGGCCGATCAGATTCCAGGGGGGGGCAGGTCCCACCCCCGGCTACCAAGTTGGCTCCGCCCTGGTAACAGGCAGAGTGTACACACATACTGCTCCCGCCTCTTTAAAATCTTGATAATGTTCCATTAAAATAACAGTGAAATATGCTCCAGTGACTTCTAACCAGGTTTTGTTGGTCAATAGCACAGTCGCTTTCCTCTGCCTCAAAATAGCTATGTACCAACAATGCACCTAACCACACCTCATTTTGAGACCCAACATGCCAACTGGTGCACAGATGAGTGCATGTGCATTTTTCTATTTAGACAAGATGGCCACTGGACAAGAAAATGCCAAATGTGTCGGTCTTAAACTAGCAAAGACACATACATCGCCGCTATGCGCCTGGTGTAAGATAGGGCCCATCATTTTGCCTAGATGCTCGAGGCAAGCTTCAGTTACGTGAGGCAGCTTTCGACTACATATATTCCTGCCACTGGTAAAAAGTTGAAAAGTAACAGTCACAGGGCTGGTCCGTATCCTAATGTAAGAAATGCTTAACACACAACACACACACGACTTGCAGTATCCAGATCTATCTGTACATCCTGCTGGCATATTTATAAATCTATTTGTTGCTTGAATGTGTCAGCCAGGTTGGGAGGCCCATTTATCTTCAACAGCACACATTTGAACATTGTTAGAAATGGTACATTTCATGTAAATAAACACAACTGTGTCGAGTCCATTTATATTTTAGTTTATTTAGAAGCCCATTGTCTTTCCCAAAAAGCTCTCCACCCTCTCTCTTTCCATTCCACTGGAGTGGCTGTGACTCAGGAGGTATAGATAGATAACTTTATTGTCATTCAGGTACACATGTAAAAACACCATGCACTTTGAATTACATTTTGTTGCATTTTACTCTCAAATAGCAGCAAAAATATATACAATTAGTCGATCAGTAAAAGTGCTTTGTGCACATATAGTTACAAAATTTGCAATAAATAGCAAGGTAGCAAGTGGCCGTATATGTGGAGAGATGGTAAATAAGTCTTTACATGTACATGTGATTAATAATTAATAATATGGATGCAGTACCGGTACCTTTTTTCTTTTGATTGTCTGCTCTTTTTTGTCTTTATATGTACACAGAGTTTAATGGATCTGACCCCTGGTGCCTATAAAGGTACTATCATATGATTCATACTCATTCAGCCCTTGTGCCAAATAAAAAATTGTCAGCGGTCAGAGATTACTTTATTACATTTATTTTTCAGAGACCATCTATATAAAAACTTCTTGATTTGTCAGGTTTTTTATGTACGCAACTGGCCAAAAAACAACTATGTTCACATCTGGTCATTTTAAGTATAAATGGGTTGTGTAAAAAAATCCCAAAGTCTTTGTTTAATATAGGCCTACATTACCATAGCTAGCAATTAGATTCCTTTACCGGCTCCTGTGTAGCACTTTCAATTCAGCTCAGTTCAATTTTATTTATGTAAGATCAAATCACAACAAAAGTTATCTCAAGGCACTTTTCACATAGAACAGGTCAATACCATACTCCTCCTCCTCAAGCCTCTGAATCTGAAATGCCAGTGTGCTGTGTAAATGCACACACAGGAGCAGAATATGCTGGCTTTAGTTGGTTCATTGGCTTATTGAGAGATCTTCTTTATGGCTATGATTCAGGATCTCTTTAAGAAAGAGCTGTTCACCATGGCGGGTGTAGTGAGCTTTTTTAACAAACACTGTTGTTGACTGTTAAATGTTGTTGACTGATTTGGTGTTGATGTGGTGCCTTGTACTTTTCTTCCTGTATCTTCTTAGACTAAGCTCTTACTACAGCTTAGTCTAAGAATTAAAGCTTCAGCATCATCAATGGCAGCGCTCATCCATTTAAAGATACAAGGTTGCTCAGGGCAATATTTCTCAGAAGCATGTTTTACTTGTTAGCCTAGCAATGCTTATGCTATTTAACCAAACATGCTAAATCAGAGCCTTCTAATACAACCAAGTGATTCTGCTTGAGAAGTCCCTTCCCAGTATTGATGCTGCTATTTTGAAAATGCTAGCAGACATTTGCTAACATCCTGAAGCTACATTACTGTTCTATTGTGGGTACTTAAAGCAGCCTTTCTGAACTTGAAAATATCCATTTGTACAGTTGGCCTCCCAGCTAGCACCAGCTCTCTGAGTGGATCCAACTGGAGCACCGACCCCAAGTTTATTATTCAGGTTTAAGTGGGAAGAAGCAGCTTAGTGAAGTGGAGCCTGCAGAGGAAGTGATAGGACCATCAGGGTGAAACATTCCAAGGCAGTAAGCACAGCTAAGCAGTGGAGGAGGAGGAACCAATTTGGCCTGTCATACTTGCAAGAATGTTGTTTTCGGCCAGTGCTGATCTCTCATTTTAAAGCCTTTATCTGCTGATACCGATGCCATGCTGATATTATCGTGCATCTCTAATGTTTAAGATTAGATATCCACATTTGGGAAATTTACATTATTGTAGCAGCAAGTGGATAGCAAAAAATAGAAAGAGCATCAAGAAAGAATAAGAACAATAAATAATAAGTACATACACAAGCAATAAAAAGATAGCAGATAGTAGTTGAAGGCGTTGAATGATAATATACCTCAATCAATCAATCTCAATCAATCTTTATTTGTATAGCGCCAAATCACAACAAAGTTATCTCAAGGCACTTTACACATAGAGCAGGTTCTAAACCGAACTCTTCAAGTTTTAATTTATAAAGAGACCCAACATTCCCACATGAGCAAGCATTTAGCGACAATGGCAAGAAAAAACTCCCTTTTAACAGGAAGAAACCTCAGGCAGAACCAGGCTCAAAGTGGGAGAACATCTGCCTCGACCGGTTGGGGTAGAGGGGAGAGAGAGGAAGAATAGGAGAGAGAGAGAGAGTAGCACATTGAAAATAAACATTGAAGCTAGAAGGTCCGGGACTGGAATCTGTCATCCGGACGTCTACAGGCCCAGATTGCCTGTGAGATGAGAAAGCACAGACAACTCCGGGGAAGAAGTGTAGGTTACTGAATGCATTAATAGTACATGAATGTTATTGGATATAGATGGATGGATAGAGAGAGAGAGAGAGGAGGAAAGAGGAGCTCAGTGCATCATGGAGGTAGGAGTCCCCCGGCAGTCTAAGCCTATAGCAGCATAAACTAGGAGCTTGCTAACTATAAGCTCTATCAAAAAGGAAAGTTTTAAGCCTACTCTTAAAAGTAGAGAGGGTGTCTGCCCTCCGGACCGAATCTGGGAGATGGTTCCACAGGAGAGGAGCCTGATAACTGAAGGCTCTGCCTCCCATTCTACTTTTAGAGATACTAGGTACCACAAGTAGGCCTGCGTTCTGGGAGCGCAGTGTTCTGGTAGGTACATAAGGTACTATGAGCTCTTTAAGGTATGATGGAGCCTGACCAGTAAGAGCTTTAAAAGTGAGGAGAAGGATTTTAAATTCTATTCTTGATTTTATGGGAAGCCAATGCAGTGAAGCTAAAATAGGAGTAATGTGATCTCTCTTTCTAGTTTTTGTCAGAACGCGTGCAGCTGCATTCTGGACCAGTTGGAGAGTCTTTAGAGACTTGTTAGGGCAGCCTGATAATAATGAATTACAATAATCCAGCCTAGAAGTAACAAATGCATGGATTAGTTTTTCAGCATCATTTTGAGACAGAATATGTCTGATTTTTGAAATGTTACGCAGATGAAAATAGGCAGACCTTGAAATTTGTTTTATGTGGGAATTAAAGGACAGATCCTGGTCAAATATAACTCCTAGGTTCCTTACAGTAGTACTGGAGGCCAAAGTAATGCCATCCAGAGTAGTTATATCATTGGATAATGTGTTTCTAAGGTGTTTAGGGCCAAGCACAATAACTTCAGTTTTTTCTGAGTTTAACAGCAGGAAGTTACAGGTCATCCAGGCCTTTATGTCCTTGATGCATGTTTGTAGTTTAGTTAACTGGTTGATTTCATTAGGCTTTATTGATAGATATAATTGAGTATCATCTGCATAACAATGAAAATTTATTGAGTGTTTCCGAATAATATTTCCTAAAGGAAGCATATATAAGGAGAATAGTATTGGTCCAAGCACTGAACCCTGAGGAACACCGTGTTTTACTTTTGTTTGCATGGAGGATTTATCATTGACATTTACAAACTGAAATCTATCTGACAGATAGGATTTAAACCAGTTTAATGCTGTTCCTTTAATACCAATTAAATGTTCAAGTCTCTTTAACAGGATTTGATGATCAATAGTATCGAAGGCAGCACTAAGATCAACAGGACGAGGACAGAGAGAAGTCCATTGTCTGATGAAGTTAGGAGGTCATTTGTAACTTTTACCAGTGCAGTTTCTGTACTATGATGAGCTCTGAATCCAGACTGAAAATCCTCAAATAAGCTGTTATTATTTAGAAAGTTACACAGCTGATTAGCAACTGCTTTCTCGAGGATCTTAGAGAGAAAGGGGAGGTTCGATATGGGCCTATAGTTAGCTAAAACCTCTGAATCAAGAGTAGGCTTCTTAAGAAGTGGTTTAATGACAGCTACTTTAAAAGACTGTGGTACATATCCTGTCACTAAAGACAGATTGATCATATTTAATAAGGAAGTACTAACAGAGGGAAGGACTTCCTTAAGCAGCCTAGTTGGAATCGGGTCTAAAAGACAGGTTGATGGTTTAGAGGAAGTGATCATTGAGGTTAATTCTATAAGGTCGACTGGAGAGAAACAGTCTAAATAAATATCAGGTTTAAAAGCAGTTTCTGAGTTTCCTATGTTAGAGGATGAATCAGTGCTTATTGAGGGCAAGAGGTGATTAATTGTGTCCCTAATAGTTAAGATTTTGTCATTAAAGAAACTCATGAAGTCATCACTACTTAGAGTTAAAGGAATACATGGATCAGTAGTGTTATGACTCTTTGTCAGTTTAGCCAAAGTACTGAAAAGAAACCTTGGACTATTTTTATTCTCCTCTATTAGTGATGAGTAGTAGGCAGCTCTGGTGTTACGGAGGGCCTTCTTATATGTTTTAAGACTGTCTTGCCAGGTTAGGTGAGATTCTTCTGATTTGGTGGAACGCCATATTCTTTCTAGTTTTCGTAAAATTTGTTTTAATTGTCGAGTTTGGGAATTATACCAAGGAGCTGTTTTCCGTTGTTTAATTATCTTCTTTTTTAAAGGAGCGATGGAGTCCAGAGTTGTTCTCAGTAAGTCTGCAGCGCTATCAACAATACAGTCAATCTGGGGGGGACTGAAATCAGAATAAGTCATCTCTGTTGTATTGATACATGGCATTGAGCTCAACATTGATGGAATTTTTTCTTTAAATTTAGTGACAGCACCATCAGTCAGACATCTAGTAAGAACATGTCTGTCCAGTGGTGTATAGTCCAGTAATAAAAATTCAAATGTTATTAAGTAGTGGTCTGATAAAGAAGGATTATGAGGGAAAACTATTAAATGTTCAACCTCAATACCATATGTCAGAACAAGGTCGAGGGTGTGGTTATAACATTGAGTTGGCTCATTCACATTTTGAGAGAAGCCAATTGAATCTAATAATGCAATAAATGCAGTGTTAAGGCTATCATTCTCAACATCCACATGAATGTTAAAGTCACCTACTATAATTATCTTATCAGTGCTAAGGACTAAATTTGATAAAAGCTCTGAGAAGTCAGATAAAAATTCGGCGTACGGGCCAGGAGGACGGTAGATTACAACAAATAAGACAGGCTGTAAAGTTTTCCAGGCTGGGTGAGAAAGGCTGAGAACAAGACTTTCAAATGATTTATAATTAAGTTTAGGTCTAGGGTTGATTTTTAGGTCTGAGTTAAAAATGGCTGCAACTCCACCTCCTCGGCCGGTGTCTCGAGGGATGTGGGTATTGATATGACTGGGAGGAGTGGATTCATTTAGACTGACATATTCATCCTGACGCAGCCAGGTTTCAGTAAGACAGAATAAGTCAATATGATGATCTGATATTATATCATTGATTAATACACCTTTAGAGGAGAGAGATCTAGTGTTTAAGAGTCCACATTTAACTCTCTTATTTTGATGGTCCATTACTGGAGTGGTATTAATTTTGGTCAGGTTTTTATGTATCGCTCTTCTATTAAAAGCTATTTTAATTGGTTTAGGAGGTCGGGGGACAGACACAGTCTCTATATGTAATTGGGTGGGTAACTGCTCTAGTGGAAGCACAGAGAAGCGTGTAAGACTGCAGCTCTGTCTCCTGGTCTGGACTCTGGGTTGTCATGGATTTGGGTCAATGAATTCGGCCATATTTCTAGATATGAGAGCAGCTCCGTCCAAAGTGGGATGTATGCCGTCTCTCCTAATCAGACCAGGTCTTCCCCAAAAAGTTTGCCAATTATCAACGAAGCCCACATCATTATCTGGACACCACCTCGACAACCAGCGGTTAAATGATGACATGCGGCTATACATGTCATCACTGATCAAATTAGGCAGGGGCCCAGAGAAAACTACGGAGTCCGACATTGTTTTAGCAAATGTACACACCGACTCAACATTAATTTTAGTGACCTCCGATTGGCGTAATCGGGTGTCATTTCCACCAGCATGAATGATAATCTTACTGTATCTATGTTTATCCTTAGCCAGCAGTTTTAAAGTTGACTCTATGTCGCCCGCTCTGGCCCCAGGAATACATTTGACTATGGTCCCTGGTGTCGCTAATTTCACGTTTCTGACTATGGAGCTACCAATGATCAGAGTCTGTTCCTCAGCAGGTGTGTTGCTGAGTGGGGAGAATCTGTTTGAAACATGAAGTGGTTGGTGGTGAACCGTGGGCTTCTGTTTGGGGCTATGCTTCCTTCGATTAGTCACCCACCTGCCCTGGTTTCCCAGCTGCTTGAGAACTACCGGGGGATTAGCAGTTATGCTAACACTGGCTGCAGGACGGCTCGCACCGGTTACTGGGGCCTGGCTAATAACTGGAGCTAACTGGCTATCCTTGGTGCGGAGCCGCGTTTCTAACTCACTAAGCCTCGCCTCCAAGACTGCAAACAGACTACACTTAGTACAAGTATCATTACCGTCAAAGGAGGCAGAGGAGTAGCTAAACATGTGACACACCGAGCAAGATAGAGCAGAAGAGTGAGAAGAGGGGAGAGAAGCCATGGCTAACCGCTAACCAAGATTAGCTGTGGAGCTAACCGGAGCTAACAATAGAGCTAAAGCAACAGAAGTTTAAAACTGTGGGTTTTAAGAGATCGGAAAAGCAAGAAGCGCTTTAAACCAAACAAGCGTATGCTTAAGTGTACAATTAATAAGTATCAACAGGAATTAAGAATATATAAAAGTTAGCGGAGTAGAGAGCAGAGACACTAACGCTAACAGTAAACAGTAACACAGACGGTAACAGGAAGTGACGGAATACGCTTACCGGAAACTACGTAGCCTGATGATTGATATTGTTGTTGCACAGGTTTTAAAGTTTACCGTTATTATTTACGGCATCCTGCAGGGGCATGAATGCAACAGAACCATCTGCCCTCTAATTGGACAGATTGACTCTACTTTTGACTAATTGGATTCAGTTGTAAAAACAAGGTTACAATGTGTACTCATAACGTCTAGTTTTAGCTTGAAAATTCAGTGTTGCATACACAAGCAAGAAAATTGTGTCCATCTCTCAGACTTTGTGAAATTATTCCTGCACACATTTTTATTAGTCATATACAATGTATTTCTACAACTACAAAAACTTTTTACACATGCAAATTATATCTGGTGCAGAAAACATTTTCACACAGGCACTTAAAATCTTAAAGGAACTTAATAAACAGGGTAATTTTCCACAAATTGGTATTTAGCTAGTCATTCAAAGTCAACTTGCATATTACTTAATTGCCAAAAAACTTGACTTCCTTTTGCAATAGCTTTGAAAGCCGCGTCAGGTGGGGAAGACGTTTGGAGGTGGAGGGCAGCCAGCATAGTCCAAAACTATAAGATATGATATCATTAAAAAAGGTGTACTTGGAAAACCAGGTTTTGTATTTGTAACCATAGTTACAACTTGTTCATTACGTACAACTGCAAAATATTAAAGCTGGAGTGGAGGACTTTTGTTTCAAAAACAGCCATAAAATGGTTCTTAAATAGTTTTGAGCGTTACACAGCCCCTGCCAAATGACTCGTGTCACTGTCAAAATTTGATCCATTCGGTCTGATAACATTTAGAAAGTCTAAATGAACCATACAATTTAATCATTTTATCCCCATTCAAGTTAATAAAGAGCTAACTGGAAATTACCTGACTTAGGTGACGGAATTCTCTAGTATTGATGCTCTGCCAATAGAGCATGTGCAGTATGCATTCATCTGACCAGCACGGGAATGTCAAACCCACCATTTCACAAAGTCTGTGTTACTGACTAGCTAGCCAACGAAAAATGAGGGTAAAAACACAGATCTCAGACCTGCTGTTTTTCTATAAGTTGCTCACATTTGTGTGTACAATGTTGTTGTTCGTCCAATAACACTTTGCTGATGAATAAAGAAATAATTCCACAGGCTCCAATTGATTCTTACTTGAATATGAGTTTTGATGCGACACTGTAATATGTCTTTAACAGTGTATTTATATGAAAGAGCAAATGGCAGTGTCTGGGGCTCTCACCTACAGTGGGGAGAACAAGTATTTGATACACTGCCAATTTTGCAAGTTTTCCCACTTACAAAGCATGTAGAGGTCTGTAATTTTTATCATAGGTACTCTTCAACTGTGAGAGACGGAATCTAAAACAAAAATTGCCATATTGCCATATTGCCCAGCGACAGCCCCGAAACCTGACGGATCTGGAGGAGATCTGTATGGAGGAGTGGGCCAAAATTCCTGCTGCAGTGTGTGCAAACCTGGTCAAGAACTACAGGAAACGTCTGATCTCTGTAATTGCAAACAAAGATTTCTGTACCAAATATTAAGTTCTGTTTTTCTGATGTATCAAATACTTATGTCGGTGGAAGTATGATATTTTACAGCAGGTGCCAGCCAGTCATCAGTGAGCACTTCCCGTTGGCTGTTGGTGTTCCACTTAACACTTAAACAAGTGCTTGTTGACTTCCCCTCATAATTCCCCAGGGAATTCCCCTTCTAGGAGTTTTTATGGAGATTGACCTTTCAAGGGCAGCATATTCAAGGGCCATAGTGATCATTCATCACTTCCTCTGCACAATGCACAACAGAATCAAATTATACTTTAAGAAAACAAACACTTTCCAATGTGTAAGAACTTCTTCATAAAAGTAAGCAATCTGCAAAACTTAATTACTTGCTTAAGTCACAGTCAATTATTATCAATTATCAGTCCTGCTCAAGGGCTGCTGTGTTTGATTTTGAAGTTTTGATGATTTGAAGTACAGAAATAATGAAAATAAGATTGTTCAAAAATGGCATTAAAGCTCTATTTGCTGCGCCATTTCTAGAAGCAAGTATTTTGCATTCATTAATTACTACATTTACAGTTTTCCTGTTGCCTATAAATTCAATTCATGAGCAACAGATTGTGACGTAAATGTATCGTAATGTTTAGAAAATATTTGAAAGCTCATCTGTTGGAAATGACAGCCGTCATCACATCTGTAGTGTTTCTGCTTAGTGTAACCCTAACCCTAATTTCTTATTGGTTGTAAGGGATCTGGGAGGTGGCTAATCAGGAGAGATGGTCAACACCTGAATTGGTGTTAATGCTCCTTTAAAAAAAGAGCTCTTAGCATTCACTCTCTCTCTCTCTCTCTCTCTCTCTCTCTCTCTCTCTCTCTCCTGTTTGAGTTTCTGAGCTTTGGTTATTTATATTTTTGTTTCATCTTCCATTTACACACATTCACACACACCCATACATTTCAAACATTACTGATGAACTGACATACATATTTAATAAAATAAAATAAAATAAATGTATGTTTCCTAGTTTAAAAAGTCATGTGTGGTCTCCAACTTTTGTCCTACCTCTGAGCCAGGTTGTGACATAATGGGGGCTCGTCAAACCGGCTTTTGGGAGCATTTTGTGTTACTTTTGGATGGAATATTGCACATGACTAGTGTTTTGTTAGTTTGGGGGAGCTTTAATATAATCCGTTTTTTTTCTTTTCTTTTTTGGCTCATCATTTTGAGGTAAACAAGAATGTTTGGTGTGGCAGTATGTTAACTGGTGTTCTCCTGGGTCAGGCATAGTAGCAGGGTCTACTAGAGGGTCTGTTGCTTGTTTAATTTGGGGAGTCGCTGTTTTTATGCAGTTGCTTTCAAATGCTGCTGGGTTACAGTGAATAAACACCTGCCACTGGTACCTGTCCGAAGACTAGGGATGAGTTTTAGTTAGCTAGTTACTTTTTCTAGTCAGTTTAGTATGGGGAGACTCCAGTCTTTTTTCCATTTGTTGCATAACATGTTGTTTTGTTGAATGTACCTCATTTTGATTGTCTAGGTTGCTAGATCTGGTTGGTTATGGCTAACATTGTGGAGGAGTTTATTCAATATCCCTCTGATGAGTTGCTGGCACAGTGCATCAAGGAGCAGCTGATTAAGATTGCTCAGCATTACTCTGTTGAAGTGGAGCCCAAACGCACAAAGGAAAACCTCAAGAGTATCATCAAGGCTAACTTATAAGAATGTGATGTGCTGATGGATGGGGGAGGTTAGATTGGTGTAAGTGTTTCTAGGATTGGCTAGGTTTGAACAGCAGAAATAATAGCTGCTTTTGAAATTGGATCATGAGAAGGAATTGGAAAAAATGAAATTGAAAATGGATTTGGAACTACAAAAATTGACATTAATCAAGGAAGGTAAAATTTCTGCATCTGCTTTAAATGGTGAAACCACTGGTTCACGTTTTGACGTTGCCACTAATTT